>NC_029781.3:105482606-105492275 GCF_000817695.3 Arachis duranensis
ATCTATACATAAAATATTTTTTTATTTTTAAAAAAAATTAAAAAAATACCACTTGAAAATTTATTTTTTCCCTAAAAGTTCATCCAATATAACATTATTTTTGGTAATTTTATCAGCACCATGAACATTATTAGTATTATATAAGTACAAATATCTTTTAGTTTTAAAATTTTGGAATTGGGAGTTTGGAGGAAAATGGATTATTTTAAAGGATTTTTCAAAGGAAAAAAATCCGTAATATATACTAATTTATTTCTTGAAAGCATTTACTAGTGTTAATTTTTTTTAAGAGGAAAATAATATGAAAAAAAATATTGTCACTTGATAATATCACTTCTAATTTTATTGATGAGAGAAGGTGAATTTAATTGCATTCCAACTTTACAAAGTAAATGAAATTACGGTCTTACCCTTCTGCTTTTTCATAAATTGTGTTCTTAGTTCTTACCAGAGTGACACACTGCTTGTGACTCTGACTGTGACTCTGTGTGTGTGTGTTAGTTACACTTACAACAACAACATCCATGGCTTCCTCTAGCTTCCAACACAATCACCATTCTCCTTCAACTGTGATCAGTTTCTTCATGATTGTTCTCACAGAAAGCCTTCAAAATGGAATTCTTGTGAGCGAACATTTTCTTCACTTTCATATCCTCTTTTCTTAAAATATTATTTAATTCATACCAATTTTCTTTTCGGGTGCAAAGTGGGCCGGCCCGCTCCAATCCGCCCCACCTCGTCTAGACCCGTTTTATAAATGAGATGGGCCAACTCGTCCCGCCAACTAAGATATGTTCAAAATGTTAGCCGCCCCACTTTATGGCGGATTGGCGGATCAGCGGGTTAACCCGCTTGGCTTTAAATATACAAAATTGTAAAATAAAATAAATAAAATTAATAACTAAAAGAAGAATAAAAAAGTGTTTGAAAATTCTATAATTATTTTTATAATAGTAATCACTATTTTATTTAATAAAAAAAGAATAAAAATATTCAGCCCGGCGGACCGGCTCACCCCACGCCGCCAAAATCCGCCAATTTGGCGGTGCGGGTTTGACGAATTTTTTAAATTTAGCGGGCTCCAAATCCTGGTCCGACCCGCCTTTTTAGCGGGTTTAGCGGATCGACCCGACGGATTCAACCCGTTTTGCTACCCCTACCGTGATTGTTCCTGAGGTAACAGAAAACACATGCAGCATAGCATGCTTCTGAGTTTTGATTGTTATTAATTTATTATGCTTACAAACAATAGTTCCATTGATTAGTTAGTTAGTTAGTTAGTTAATTGGTTAGAGCAGTTGCTGAATCAGCAAAGCTAATTGGTTAGGAGGAGATTTAAATGGCCATGTTGAAAGAGAAATGACTAGGTATAAAAATATTCACGGAGCCCATGGTTTCGGGGTGATCAATACCAGAGATAAAACTATTTTAGACTTTTTCTCAATTTTTGACTTCATCGTAAATACATGTTTTAAAAAGGGAGACGAACATCTCAAATCGACTTCTTCTTATTGAAGAGAGTCGACCGAAAATTTTGCATTAATTGTAAAATTATTTCGAGAGAGAATTTAACAACACAATATAGGACATTCATCATGGGTTTTCACGTTAAGTAAAAGTTGAGGAAATGATATCCTACAAAGAATCTAAGGACAGAGTGGTGGTGGATGAAAGGTGAAGAAAAAAGAATTCCTAAAACTGTTAGGAGATGAGGTAAAATAGGATGGAGATGGAAGCGTGAAAGAGATGTGAAGGAAAATGACAAAAAGTTATTAAAAAAACAGCAAAAAAAAAAAAAAGATTTGGTGAACGGGTGTTTGTAAGCATAATAAGAATCAAAACTCATAAGCATGCTATGCTGCATGTGTTTTCTGTTACCTCAGGAAAAATCACAAGGAAAGAAAGAGGCAAAGGAAAAGAAAATTGGTATGAATTAAATAATATTGAAGAAAAGAGGATATAAAAGTGAAGAAAATTCTCACCCACAAGAGTTCCATGCTGAAGCCTTTCTGTGAGAACAATCTTGAAGAAAAGGATCACAGTTAAAGGAGAATGGTGGTTCTGTTGGAAGGTAGAGGAAGCCATAGATGTTATTGTTGTAGCTGACACTCACACAGACAACAGTTCCATGGATTAGTTAGTTAGTTGGTTAATTAGTTAGAACAGTTGCTGAATCAGCAAAGCTGCTGTTAGGAAAGGAGGGAAAAGTTAGTTATGGTTAACCAAGAACTGTTTCATTGGCATGCAGAAGCTACCAAACAAGTTTAGTAAGAAATATGGTAATGGTTTTCCGAATCCAGTGTATCTGAAGCCTGCAGATGACACTGAATGGAAAATAGTTTGGACTAATAAAGATGGTGAGATTCAGTTTGAAAAGGGCTGGAGAGAGTTTGCTGCATATTACTCTCTTGAAAATGGCCATTTGTATGTGGTTTGAGTTCAATGGAACTTCCAAAATTGAAGTACAAATATTTGACATGAGTTGCCTTGAAATAGAGTATCCTTCCAAGGACCTCATCAATGATGGTAACTTGGCTGGGATCTTGAATGAACAGTCAGAGTCACTGAGATGCAGTGACAGTCAGAGTCACAAGCACTGTGTCACTCTGGTAAGAATTGAGAACACAATTTATGAAGAAACAGAAGGATAAGACAGTAATTTCAGTTACTTTGTAAAGTTGGAATGCAATTCAATTCACCTTCTCTCATCAATAATGGTTGTCAACTTTGTTAATGAAAATATGGCTTATTATAAGTATCTATGACGTGCAACACGCCAGCATCCATGACTTGCATGCAATGCGGTCCTTTTCTTCAGGATTATAGTCTCAAAATTCAAAAACTCTTCACATGGGAAGCCTGTAACTTGTAAGCATGTTTCTTGCATGATCAGCGTCTTCATTTTTCTCGTTAATTAAAGTGTCTAACTATGCTAGTTTGGGAATTTAAAATATCTTTTAAGTAAAATAACCCATTTTATTTTAGTGTTATTGATAAAATTTTAGTAGTAGAAATAAAAATATTAAAAAAAATTTATAAATATTTAGAAGCTATCATTTACATCTTTTTTAAAGATCTTTTTAAGTTAAAATTTAATATAATAAATAAATAAATAAGTATCTTTATATTGTTATACTCGAACATAATTATTAAATAAAAGAAATATTTATATATGAGATATTCAAATATAAAATATTTTTTTAAAAAAATACCACTTAAAAAGTTTTTTTTTCATAAAAATTCATCCAATATAACATTATTTTTGATAATTTTATCAGCATGATGAACATTATTTAGTATTATATAAGTACAAATATCTTTTAATTTTAAAAATTTGGAATTGGTTGTTTGGAGGAAAATGGATTAAAATCCATAATACTAGCTAATTTATTTCTTGAAAGAAATTACAAGTGTGAACTTTTTTTTAAGAGGAAAATAATATGAAAAAAAATATTGTCACTTGATAATATCACTTCTAATTTGATAAAAATTTGATTGTAATAGATATACTTCGTATTAAAACTTAAAAGTAGTACTTCACAAATTGAGAGAGAGATTATCTATTGAGAAAATATAATATTGATTTTGTTAGAGTGATCTTTAAAAGGCAAGAAATGAAATTTAAAAAGGAACTAGGACTACTTTTTTTTTTAACTTCTTTCCCTTCTCCATTTTTTCCTGTGTAATAAAACTCTCTTAACCTTATAGTAAAGTAAGTTTATAAATAGCAGAACGAGGTTCTGAAATCATAACTATAGCAAATAAAGGCAGCTAAAATGTCATTAGAACTGAACTACGGAAACATGCTCAAGAACATGTCCCACTATTGCTGTACATAAATAAGAATTATCCTGATCATACAAAAGTGCAAATCAGTTTTCCCAGTAGCAGGGTTCTGCAACAATATAATGTACCATCCAAGCTACAACAAACATGATCATTTCATCAAATGATCAACTCCTGATGCATAGACTACAGATTTGATCATAAAATACAAAGGTCATAAGCAGCAAAAGTGATCATTCCTTTACATAACCATATGCCTAATTTAACCAATCAAAATGCTGCATGATATTCATCTATAACTCTAAACTGCTATTATCATCCCTGTACAGGCTTTGGAGCTTGCATTATTTACAAGTACCCAAAAAACAAAGCAGACAAATACAGCTGCGCAACTTGCTCAAGTAAGTACCCAAAAAAGAGTGGAGTACAGCTGCAAGACTTGCACAAAAAATGGGGATTGAGGTGTGAAACTGCTCTGCCCAAGAGAAGGAATGAACAAAGAAAAAGCATCAACAAGAAGATAAAAAAAAGAGAATAAAACATTACAACAGAAGACTTTGCGATCATAAGGAAGTCGACTTCATGATCTTGCTCATTGCATAGACACCAAGCACTTGCCAATGAGTTAGATAAAGCAACAAAATACAGCAGGCATCATGTTGTTGTTGTCACAGATTTGCAGGCAACCAATTCTACAGTTCCTTGTACCATGGTGAGATTGAAACCTGAAACCCAAAGCTAGATCAAGTTCAAATTCTGCAAACTCGTATCGGCACAAATCACCATACCTAAATATTAGCTGTGGTTGCAAAACTATGGCAAAATTTAACTCAGAATAATTAGAAAATTTAAAATTTAAAAAACAGTTCAACTCAAATAATAAACACACTGCTCTTAAAAGACAACTATGATTCTAGTAAACCTCTGGGTTTTAGAAGAAAATGTCTTAAAATATTCCCATGTAACATCAAGAGCATAGCACAAAGCTGCTACCTACAGCACCTAAAATCAACTGCTCACAAAGGGCCAAAGGGTGTAGTGAAAAATACAAGTCTCACAGCTTGTAATCTTTTAGTTAATTTCAAGTTTGAAGATGCCGCTGACAGCAAGCAAATGAATCAATTAGTGTACAATAGTGCGCATCAATATTATGTGTGAAAAATGTTGATCGTATCTTTCATTGATACAAAGACAATAATCTTAAGTTCTTAACCAGCAATAATGGCATGCATGCATACAAATCTTATACGCACACAAGTTAATAAAACATAATTTTGTACACTCAAATTGGCTAGTAAAATCAGCTAAAGAATCCATGGAATACATGTTCAAACGTCCAGAAAATGAATGAACAAAAATAATAGAAGTATGCAAAGATCTGATATTGGGATATTTGCTAACAAACAAACAACATTCCCAGTAGTACATTCCACCATGCTTGTGTCAGAAAGCATGTGAGTAGAATACACATTTCGTCATGATTGAGCAGTCAGTACTTTCCAAATTAATCATAGTATATTTACCCTTTGCCATGATCTGCTTTCTGTTTTCATTTAAGTAACTTTATTGATGCCCTATACTAGCAATTCCATTTCCAAATCCGATCACACCCCAATATTAATAGAAATATAAGTATTTCATACTTCAGTAATAGAAATAGAATAGAATTATTAATATAGTTCCAGCGAAGGCTCATGATTAGTACATCATTACTATATATCATTCTTCTTTTTATAAAAGAAGAGTTTCATTAAGACGAGGAGAATGATAATAGAAGAAAGACAATAAAAGTTCCTCTATACAAAAGCAAAACAAAGATATATCTATAATCTCTCAACTTTAAGAAAACCTATAATGTATTTCTACTATTCATTTTGTTATCTAAATAAAGATTCTTTTCCTTATAGAAGGAAGTACCACATAAAACTAGGATTTTGTTTATTGAGTCCTTTTGATGTGTTTGTTTGCAAATTTTACTTTTAGATAGTAACTCCTTTGTTAACACAACCTTCCACCTTGATAAACCTAGTTGGATATCCAATGTGGCCTTTATTAGCAGTATAGCACATGGTCCTTTCAGGGAATTTTCCTCTTACACGTGTTCGGATATTGGAAACTTCTACTTTGATAAAAGCAAATAAGCACCATATAAAATATTAAGACAAAGATATCAATCATGAACCATTCTATTAAATATTAAACTTTCCATCATCCAAAGTACATCTGCATATTCAAAAGACCACAATATGCAGTAGTTTACAATGAATAATATAATCTGCCTGTAAACTACCTACTATTGTTAACAGAGTTTACACCGGGAATTGGACAAAGGGGGGTGCAAAGAAGTTGAAAACAACATGAAATCACATGAGTGAAATGAAAGAACTTGGCTATACCTCTGAGCATTTCCAAAAACTCAGCTTCAGCATGTTAACAGGTGCATGAAACTTTCAATATCAATCAGTTACATATAGCGAGCTTGCCTGTCCAGTCATCAGTCACCCCGTAATCAAGGCTGAGCTCTCTCATCGGCGGGATGCTCTCCATTGCAAATAGCATAAGGTGAGGGAACATTAAATTATTGTGATCATACAGAACAAACTGAACCAACACATTCGGAGATGTACTATGACTCATGTAGCAGGCTACATTCCTCAATCTTGACACATCCAAAGCAAAATCTAAAGGAGGTATCGACGGAAATGATGGGCGAACATAATTGGAATTTATTAGAGATATATCCCCCCATTCTGCCCACCTATCAGTAAACCGATTAGGATATATCAATGCATCACCATTCATGGTCAAAATTTGTGCTTGCTGCCTGGTCAGGATAACACCCGTATATTCGCATATAAAAGCACCAGCTTGTATAAGGTCCAAGGATCTAACTCCCCAGCCAGTTTCCCTAGACCTAAACACTTCCAACCTACTTTTCAACCCCTTCTGTGCGACACGGTTCCGACAATGCGGAGGACATCGGCAAAAGGGGCCACATTCAAATATTATAGGCTTCCCTCTCAACAAAATCCCACTCTGATTATAAGGAAACTCACCTCCATTTTTCATAGCGCAAAAGCAGCCTTCAACACAACCATCCACACACTCACAACCCATAGCGTTCCCAGTCTGATGAAACACAATAGGCGGAAAATTAGTCTTCGGAAGATACTCATAACAAAGCGGTTCATTACTCTTATCAATGTCGTTAAAAAGCCGAATCGCAACATTCTCCCTCCTATGCGAAATATCAAGAGACAAACAACACACAGGCTTAAAACACAATGGATCCTTCCTAAGCATACAAGCCTCCTTAAGAACAGCACTACCCATCTTAGCCTGCCCATCAACCCTAAACAGCTTATACTTATAAACACCGAAACCAGACTTCCCAACATCAAACCAGCAATCCATAATCCTATACAAACCATCATAAACATAAACCTTACTGGCAGCAGTGGCAGTTCCGTCGTACCGCAATCCCCGAATAACCCTCACCTCAATCCCATAATGCATACTCCTCTCCAATGCCAAATTCCCTCCTTCCAACTTCTGATGAAACACCTGCCTAGAATGCTTGTCCTGTCCCCCATGACCAGAGTAAATGATAACATCACCATCATCCATATCATCCTCATAGCCACCAGAAACAATGACACTGGTGGCAATTGGCTCACCATTGGAGCTCATACTCGCCGGAAGATAATCAATTCCGGCCTGCGTCTGCCCGTGAAGGCCGACAACACATAATTCCATCCTGTATAAGAACACATCCCCAACAAAAACCCCAGGGATGGCGCCGACGATCCTCTTGTCGCGGTTAAGCCAAAGGCCGCAAGTTTTCATCAAAGTCGATGCCCTAAGGTCCCCTCTGGCCTTCCTCCAATCAGTCAGCATCATCCTCCTCTCCTCCTCCGCCGTCGCCAGCACCCGAAGTGAGTCATAGATCAACCTCGTCCTTCTCACCACTTCTCGGTAATGCCGCTGGTCCTTCAGACTCAGATCTTTTACCCTCACAAGCTCCTTCAGCCTGTTCCTCTTCGCCAGCGTCATGTTCCCCCCGCTAGACGAAGCAGAACCCTCGTACCCGGCGGCGTCGTTTCCATTCCAATGACCCCCGTATTCCTGCGGAGGAGGCACAGGAACAATTGCCCCCGAATTAGGGTCCAAAACGAGGTCGTTTGAGGAATCCATTTGCTGAGATGCTCGAAGCTGGTGCTGCTGCTGCTCGGCGAAAGCGGTACGGAAGAGCTGAGAGACTCGGTTGAACTCTTCGTATAGGCCATTTGCGTTGTCGCTTGGGTCGCAGGAGGTGGCTGAATGAGGTGCAGTTGCAGGTGCAGTTACAGGTGCAGGTAGGGTTTCGCGGCGAGGGGCATTTGGGAATATAGGTTTGACGTCTTGATTGTTAGAGGTAGGGATGGGGGTGGTGCATTCTTCAACGGGTTCGTGTTTGGGTATTATGAGAAACGGCGTTGGAACGTTGGTGGCGGTGGCGGTGGTGGTGGCCGTTACGGCTTTTTCTATGGTTGTCGTAGGGATTGGGATTCCAGGTGGGAATAGTGGGAACGGTGTTTCCTTGGGTTGGTTGGTGTTCTGGGCTGAGGTAACAGATTCCATTTTGATTCTTATTTATTTATTGGTACATGGAAAGAAAACAGGCAGAGAGAGAGAGATAGAGAAAGAAAGCGGTTATGTAATAAAAGAAATGGTTTAGAATGGGAACATTGAAGAACAACAAGAGGAAGAAAAAGAAGACACAGACACTGATTTTTCTCTTGTAATGAAGAGAGGTCTGAACTTTGAAATTTGAAGTTCGGTTGGTCTATATGCCTTTGTCTGTGGTATCTCTTGGTTTCTAAATACTTAAATAGTAGTTGCTGAAACTACAACTCCACTCAGAAAGCAGAAAACTCATATCATAATTCCAGTAGAGATTCGGGTGGAGTTAATTTCATATAAAATTAATGGTTAAAAATCGTTAAATAATTTGTCAAGTTTAATTAAATTATTATCAGTTATTAATTATTAATTTTGGTAGGAATTTAAATTCAGTCGATTTCATATAAAATTGATAATTGAGACTTGTTAGATAATTTGATTGATTTAACAAAATTTTTATCTAACATTTTTTAACTATTAACTTCACGTGAAGTCTACTGGTCTTCGCCATTAACTTTATATGAAGTTAATTATAAATTTTTATCCATAATTTCTTTGGTCTAAAATTCATTTAAGAGTTGGTCGTTAGTCAATAAATTATGTATATAAAATGAGATTTGATCTTCAACACTTATTTAAGCAGACGAATAAATTGATTCTCCGACCAATTTAAGTTCGTTCACGAAATTATTATTTAACAATGTCTAATTATTAATTTTACATAAAAATAACTACATATAAGTTTTCGCATGTGAGAAATAATTTTTTTAAAGATAAACTATTAAAATCGTCGTAAATTAATTATTTTCAACACGCTTTTATAAATATAGAATTTTCTAGTTTATTTTATTTTTTTGCTTTATTATAAATTTAATTTTGATATAATATTAAAATAAAATAATACTATATATTAATTTAATTACGTAATATCGTGTCAACATAAATAATTACTTCTTATATTAAATACATCAATAACTATTTAAATGAATGGATATGGTCAAATGACTATATAAAATATTTTATACTATCAACATATTAAAATTAAACTATTTTATTATATAAGTCAAAATAATTAATTTTCTCATTTATTACATAAATTTTTTTAATATATTTTCTCTTTATTTTATTTCCTTTTTATAAGGATATAGTTGACCGCTGACTATTTGACTAGGACATAGTAATTTTTTAAAAGAATAATACTTCATATTTAAATTTTTTTTA
>NC_029781.3:105492411-105492855 GCF_000817695.3 Arachis duranensis
TCATAAAAAAAACTTAAATATATAATTTTTTTAATTATTAAAAGTGGCTTACGTAGTTGCTAATTAGTCATTTTCCTTTTTTTTATCTTTTTATGTTTTAACTTTAAAAAATGAAGATGCTGTAGTAATAATAAAAAGAAAAATCTACCATATTTATCAGTGAAGAGATAGCGCCATATATTTTGGTTCCATGGCGCCATATATTTGGTTCATTCTTCTTTTCATTTTTACGATGGCGCCATCTATTTGCTTCATTCATTTGTCAACTACGGTACTTGACTACTTGTGTAGTTTTTGCTTAGAAAAAATGGTTAAATTCGTTTATAAAATATTATTTATTTTTTAAATTAGTCTCAAAACAAAATTTTTTTTATTAAATTTATTTTTTAAATTTTAAATTAATCACATTAAGTCTTTTGTTATTATTGTTGTTTAAATGACTTA
>NC_029781.3:105492915-105494268 GCF_000817695.3 Arachis duranensis
CAATACACTTGGATAATTATAATTGACTACTAATATAATAATTTTATGAAATTAAATTAAATTAATTTTAAATTAACCTCGATTTAGAATAATTTAATTTTATAAATTTATTATATTAACAGTCAATTAAAAATATCACGAATATATTATAATATCACTTAACATATTATATCAATAAATTCTGATGTCATTAATAACGAAAATAATAAAAAAGTTAATGTAATTATTTTAAAATTTTTAAAAAACAAATTTAATTAAAACAAATTGAGAATCAATTTAAAAAAACGGATAATCTTTCAATGCTGAATTTGACTATTTACTGGATAATTTAATTATTTGTGTAGTTTAAAATACTCTCTAACAGACAAAATTTAATATTTAAATTGTATGAAAAATAAGATTTTACATATTTATATGTGCTTATAAATTTATTGAAGTATATTAAGTTAATTAATTTAATTTTGATGCACTGAAGGTAAAAAATATTTTATACAATTGTTTAATTATATTCGTTATTTTGTGATTATTTACGCCGTCAATAAAACATATGGTTATTTTTGTTACGTGACAATATATAATTAGATATACATGTAAAATTATTTACACTGAGCTGTATATCAAATTTAAATTATTAAAATAAAATGATTTTTTTTTTTTGCACCGATAGTATAACATGTTTTACACAACATCTAATTACATTTGTTTTTTTTAATGATTATTCGTGTAATTAAGATAAACATTACTTGTTTTTTGTTAGGTTCATATTGCTTAAACATATTAGTGAAACTAAACTAATCTAAGTTGGTTAAAATAATAGTTATTTTTATTAATGTGAAATTATATAATTGAATGCACAATCTAAAAGTAATTTATAATAATAATGTATTAAAATTCAATCTTATTAATATATTTAATTTAAACCCTATTTAATATAGGTGTCTAATAATGCACGATAATTATAGCTTGTTTGATAAGATAAATTTATCATTGTCATTTAATATTATGAAAATGTAATTTAATTGGCTAATAATATAATAAATTTATAAAATTAAATTAAATTAATTATAAATTGACCTAAATTTGAGATTGATTTGATTTAATTTTATAAATTTATTGAGTTAGTAGCTAATTAAAACTGTCACATATATATTGTGGTGTTATTTAATATGATATATCATCAAATTATGACGTCATTAATAACGGACGTAATAGAAGAACTAATGTGATTATCTCACTAACTTAAAATATTTAAAGGACGAATTTGATTTTAAAAAATTGAGAATCAATTTAGATAAAATGAGTGATTTTTCAATAACTAATTTATATAGTACTTTATCTTTTGTTTTAATTAGT
>NC_029781.3:105494305-105528884 GCF_000817695.3 Arachis duranensis
TAAATTTTAATTATTATTTTATTTTTTATTCATAAGTTATTTTATTTTTTACATTTACAGTAAATATTGAATATAAAAAGAAAAAAATAATATTGATTGTTATCTGTTTTACTTATTTAGAGATATAATTAAATTTGATATAATTGTAGCAAGTATCTATAATTAATAATAACATGATACTTTAACTTTAAGTTATATAATATACTAAAAAATAACGTAGCATTTTATATCTACTTCCTATAGAGCAATAATATTATATATATTTAAATACCTCTTTTTTTAGTTTTTTCCTAAAAATATTGCCACATAATTAATGTAGATAATATATATACTGAGCAAGTATCTCTATTAAATTAATCATAAAGGTTAATAAAAGATAATGGCATAATTTTTACTTAATTATAGCAAGTATCTCTATTAAAAATATTAGCTAATTATTACCATACCTAATGGCTTACGATTCTATCAACAGTACTACTTATGGTAGATTATGTAAAGAAAAAATTTGGAAAATAAAGGCAAGCGTAGCGAGTAAAGATGATCTGCGAGTGCTGTTGCAAGATTACGGACACTTGGAAGATAACTGCACGATGAATGTGGTATATAGAAAAGTTTTTGAGAGCTTATATTGAAAAGGTAATAACGAAAAATGACAAATTTTATGTGTTAATGAGTAATGCATTCTTATTGTACATTTATAACTTAAGAATATTAGAATTATCATAAAAACTTGCATTATTTTATTCTCCTGATAAACAATTCTTATAGTTACGTTAATCATATAATTTTGTAAACCAACATTTATATAATATTATTTTAGGTATATACTTTGCAGGCATCAAAGAATAGTGCTGAGTTGTTATTTAGTGAGTTTATATTATTTATTATTTATTTGAGAATTTTCTGCATTAGAATTCTCTAATAATTTGGTGTTTATTTTCAGCTGATTTTGATATGTTTTTATACATATAACAATTTGTTGATGGATTTCGGTATTACTAGATTATTTATGGTCACATTCAATATATATGTCTGATTTATTGAAAAAAGTAATTTACTAAAATCGGTTAATAACTATTTTAGAGTTAATACAATTAATACTAAAATTAAGAAAAAACAAACAATGCATAACTCGTTATTTTTTTATTAGTCAAATTATTATAATTCAAATTAATTTTAACAAAACAACTTAAAATTATAATTTCAATTTTATCATATGTATGACACAAGTAATTATACTTGTATCATTAGATTCTGACGTCATTAATAACGAACATAATAAAAGAACTAATATAAGTATGTGACTAACTTAAAATATTTAAATGACGAATTTGATTAAAAAATTGAGAACCAATTTAGATAATAAGTGATTTTTCAATTATGAATTTGACTATTTTCTCGGTGATTTAACTACTTGTGTGATTTAGAATACTCTATAACAGAGAAAAATTTAATATTCAAATTGTATGAAAATGAAGAATTTACATTTTTATATCTGCTTATAAATTTATTGAAGAATATTAAATTAATGATTTTAACTTTAATACACTGACAATATAAAATATTTTATACGATTGTTTAATTATATTGTTCTTTTGTGGCCATTTATGTGGTCAATAAAAAGTTAGTTATTTTAGTCGCGTGTCAATATCTAATCAGATGTACATGTAAAACTGATTTACGCCTGTTATGTATCAAAATTAATTTTTAAATTAATATGAGTTTAATTTTCTTGTACTGATGGTATAAAAACATTTTACAAGTCATCTAATCACATCTATCTTTTTGAATGACTACTTACGTAGTTAAGGTAAATGATTTTTTGGTTGGCCCATAATATTTTTTAACCCAATAAGTCAAAGACTAAATATTTATCGTTGGTCAATAGGTTATTGTGTGCACAATATCAAATTCGAATTCTTGATACTTACTTAAATAAACTAGTGAACTAATTACTAAACTGATCCAAATTAATTAAAATAATAATTATTTTTATTGATATAAAATTACATAATTAAATACACATTTAAAACTATTTTATATTAATAATATATTAAAATTAAATTTAATGAATATATTTAATTTAAATCCTATTTAATATAGGCGTATAATAAATAATAATGCACATTAATTATATTTTGTTTGATAAGACCAATTTATAATTGTCATTAATATTAAGAAAATAAAATCAACCTCGTTTAATGGGCATTTAATTTTATTATTGGGAAAACAACCATACTACATCATTAAAAAATAAATACCAAAATAGAAGAAAAAATGTTTTTATTTTAAATGAATATATAAAAAACATTTTTTTATATTCAAATATTAAAAAAAATTTTGAAATTGATTACTTAGACTAAAAAAATTTTTAAAATTTTAATTACACCATATATATCTCTTAAGATTAAAAGAATTGCACATTTTTGTCTTAGACTAGACGAAAATGGCGTTGCTTTATTTATTGCACTGAATTATTAATGAAAAGGTGTTAATTAACCATGTCATTTCATCAAATATTTAACTAAAGGTGACAATGGGTAGGGTAGGATAGGGTTTGAAGCCAATCTTAATCCTATTTATGGGTTGAAATTTTTATATAAACTCAACTTTACTTTATTTGCGGGTTGAGAATAATCCAACCCTATCAGTGACGGATCCAGAAAATTTTATGAGTGGGGGCAAAATATATATAATATGATAATTATTTTTATAATTATATTTATTATTAAAAAATATAATTAATTTTTAAATTATCTCATAAATAAATTAAAACAATAAAATAATCATTTAAACAATAATCTGTTAATAATTCAACATCATAAAATTAAAATTAAAATTAAATTCACTAATCAAATATAATTTTAAAATCAATTCATGAAACAAAATAAAAAATTGCTCGTAAAAGTAACAGTAAAATCATATATACACAACACGCTACTGCTGCTTTGGCTATAAATTTTCTTTGATTTTGTGGTAAAATTAATCACATGAATAAGAAAAAACAGAAACATGTAATAAGGCATGCATGAGTTTAATTTTTTTCACATATATGAACTAATTATCACTTCATTAAGAAGATCTTAAATAAAATCATATAGAAAGATGAATTAGAATTGGTAGTGAAGTTAATAGTTGAAAATAGTTAAATAATTTAATTAATTTGACTAAATTTTTATTTAACGACTCTCAATTATCAACTTTACGTGAAGTCGATTACACCGAGTTTTCATCCTATTTCAATTAGATTATTTACTAATTGATTAGGGGGTGATTGGCTCACCGTCCATACTTACTTCCCGCTTATTACCTGCGCTTTCATTTTGTTTTATGTAGTTTAATGTCCTCCTTCTAATACCTATTCTCCATTTCTCATAAAATTATTTTTACTATATATTACATATAAAATTTTTAAAACTCAGTGGGGGCACTTGCCCCCACACTAACCAATATAAATCCGTCCCTGAACCCTATCCCTATCCATTCTCAACCTGCAGGTATCCGATCATACCCGCGGATTATAAAAAAAATGTAAAATTATTATATAACTTTATGATAATTTAAAATAAAATTGACTTTTATATAAAAAAATATTAAATTATTAATTAATAATCTTTTTTAGTGGTTAATGATCTTTTACATTTAGTGAGAGATTTTTGGTTCAACCTCCACTCAAAATATATTTTTATATAAATATATAACATATACATATATAGGGTGCGGATTGATCGAGTACGGTTGAGGTTCAACCCGCACTCTACTACCCGCACGAGAACCCAATCCGTACTCTATTCTACCCGCTGCAGATTGGATTGACAATCTTACCCAATCGATCGAAGTCAAGTTGGATACCCACAAATAGAGTACATATTACCACCCTTATATTTAACATAAAAACAAAAACAACATCGTATCTTTTAGTCCTATATAAAAGGAACATGTCAAGTCATTTAATTGTAATTAAAATCTTGGAGAATTTTTAAATGCAAGAGATTAATCTCATAGACTACTTTAAACTTTATTTTTTTCTAAAGATATAAAAACTAAAATTCATGATTTTTTAAGTGAATATAAAGAGACTATGCTATTTAAATTTAATTGTTCTTTGTTATTGTGAATAACAAGCAAATTATTTAGATATTAATTTTTTTAATACAATTACAATTTAGGTTATGAAATTAAATTTTGAATCTATTTTTAAGTTTTTGGGGATCACATATTCTATTTTAAAAGATCAAATATAAAGACAAATAAAAAATAATTTTAAAAAATTTTTTTAACCCTTTTAATTTCTCGTATTGGTTAGTTCGTCCATGTTAATTTTCATATAACACTAAAATATTAATTATTCTCTTCAACTTTATAGTTATTTTGTGTGGCAAAAATTATTGTTGCTTCTATCACTATCTATTTTCATTGTTGCTTCTATCATTGCTTTATTTTAACTTTGATTGCAATATTGCATGTACTTTACAAGCACAAGATGAGAGAGATAACATTGTTCCAAAAATGACGTTTATTTACATACACAAGACAATAAAACATAAAATTAGATTTGATTGATGATATATATAATATTTTAAAATATTAAATTAATGTATTTTGTGTCTTTTTTAACAAAAAAATACAAAAAAATTAATAAAGAATACAATATATTTTTTATTATTTATTATTTTTACTGATTTTCATTATTACATTTTTATCAATATATTTTTCTTTCTAAATTTTATATAATAAAAAATTAGACTTTTATAATTTATTTTTTATATATAATTATCACAAAATAAAATATAAAATTTAATTTTTATATCTTTATTTTTTATGTCTTATTTTTTTTTTCAAAGATAGTAGGTATTCATACCCTGACCCAACACTATGGCACATGTCCAAATAAATCAAAAGGCCCAAATCCAAAGATTGGCCTTCGCTCTCCACCAACCTCCTCAGAAGAGATCGAATTCGACACATACTCCATCCCACAGAAGTTGGGCTCAAGGGATAGCTGGCAGATAACACTTATTCAAATAAGTAAATGTCCCTAAAATCTCTCAACCCACTTTCAGGAGCCATATCTCAAATACCCTAAGATAAAGGGTCGGTTATCCACCTTGAAAAGTGAAACTACTCCAACGGTGGTTATTAGATCACCACTATAAATACTCTGACACCCCTCAAGTATCTCTAAGTTCCAATACTCTCTAAATCTGCTTAACTCTTTGCTGACTTAGGTATCGGAATGACTTTGCAGGTACCACCCCTCATTCATTCACATACACAAATCGGACGGCGGCTTCCAGAAGCAAACCAAGTCAGAGACCACCTTCTTTTGGCATTTGGGCAAATCCTTCAAGTCTAATCCACCTATCGCAGGCTACCTACGTAACATTGGCGCCGTTGCTGGAGACCTGGGGAATCAAACCATGATGATGGACGACCTAAATAAAGACGGAAACACATCATCCAATTATGAGCAAGAAAACCAAGATGCTGGTAACAATGACAGAGCCATAGTCACTATGCAAGGAGTGACTAACCAGCACAGAGAAGGCCCCTCAAGGGTAAAAGACCTAAAGGGAATATCCTCTGAGGTGCACAAACCAGGAAAAGTAGGACAGCCCCATGCGACAAACCTTATGGGATTGCTCCACGGCCACCAAAGATGACTATAGCAACTAGAACAGGAACTAAAGCGACAGCGAGAGGCGGAGAAAAACCTAAAAAGAGAGGTAGAGCGACGAAAAGAGATTGAAGAAAAGCTCCTAAGGATGGAATTGAATCTACAAGGTCGAAGCTCTCATAGTGACTGAGAAGACTCTCCCTTGGGGGGAGAAGACCTGTTCAATGAGGACATAATGAGGGCAAAAGTTTCAAGGAACTTCAAAAGCTCCGATATGGACCTATACGATGGGACTATTGAACCAAAGCATCACCTGAGCAATTTCAAAAGTCGGATGTACCTGGCCAACGCTTCTGATGCTACTCGCTGTAAGGCCTTTCCGACGACCTTGACAAGGCAGCGATGAATTGGTTCGATAGCCTCCCCCAGGTTGGTTATCAGTTTCGACGACCTCTCGCGAAAGTTCCTCATGCGATTTTCAATCCAGAATGATAAAGTAAAGCACGCACCGAGTCTCCTGGGGTAAAACAGGAGGTCGAAGAACCTTTGAGGGACTACATGGAAAGGTTCAACAAAGTGTGCCTAGAAATTCAAGACCTGCCTACAGAAGCATTAATTATGGGCCTATTGAATGGACTCCGAGAAAGCCCCTTCTCCCAGTCCATCTCCAAAAGTTATCTGATTTCTCTGGGTGATGTACAAAAGAGAGCCGAGAAGTACATCAACATGGAGAAAAACGCTAGGCTACGAGAACCAGGCTGGCGACTTGGGCACTCTCACATGTCAAAGAAGAAGGAGAGGGAGCCCAAGAAAGAAGAAGAAGTCGGGGCTAAAAGGCCCAGGAGATACTACTCTTACACACCTCTACGAGTTTTCATCGTCGACGTCTACAGAAAAATTTGCCACACCAAAAGACTACCTCCCCCTAGGCCCATCAAGAACAAGAAGGGGGGAAATCGTAGCGAATATTGTGAGTACCATAAGCTATATGGCCACTCAACAAATGATTGTTACGACCTGAAGAATGTGATAGAAAAGTTGACCAGGAAAAGTTGACTTGACAGATATCTCGTGGAAAGGTCAGACCATCATGGAACCGAGATGAAGAGGACCGAAGATATCCACCATCACCGACCCCGAAAAGGCACATACATATGATCTCAGGGGGGTTTGCTGGAGGAGGTCTTGTAAAGTCATCTCGAAAGAGACACCTGAAGGAAGTCTACCAGGTCGGAAGCGAATCTCCCGATCTCCCAACCATCTCTTTCACCAAAGAAGATGGACAGGGCATTGTTCTCGGACATGATGATCCGGTAGTGATTACCATAATTCTCGCCAATGCCCATTTACACAGAACCCTAGTGGATTTGGGGAGCTCGGCTAACATCCTATTCAAACCAGCATTTGATAAATTGGGATTGGATGAAAATGAGTTATGGACATATCCTGATACCCTATACGGGCTGGGGGATACACCCATCAAACCACTGGGATTCATACTCCTACATACAACTTTTGGAAAAGGGATGAAATCTAATACTATAAGCATCGACTTCATAGTAGTTGATGTGGGCTAAGCCTATAAGGCTTTAATAGGCAGAACACCCCTAAATTGGCTTGGAGTATTGTATCTATCTCCCATCTTTACATGAAGTTTCCAACACCAGAGAAAATTGCAACCATCAGGGAAGATCAAAAGTTGGCGAGAAAGTGCTACAATGAAAGCTTAAACATGAGAGAAAAAGGCAAGGAGGTTCACACTATTGAGCTCGGAGGAGTCCGATTTAAAGAAGAGTTACGACCACAACCCGGGGAAAAAACTGAAGGGGTACAGATCGGGAAGGAGGAAGGAATAAATACCAACATAGGAGCCAACCTGTAAGAAGACTTGAAGCAGAAGCTTACAAGGCTCCTATAAGAAAATTCCGACCTCTTTGCCTGGAAAGCCTCCGACATGCTAGGGATAGATCCAGAGCTCATGTCGCATAAACTGTCGATATACCCTGGATCATGATTTGTTCAGCAGAGAAGATGAAAGCTCAGACCTGAACGAGCTCAAGTGGTGGAAGAACAAATACAAGTCCTCCTAGAAGTCGGCTTCATCAGAGAGGTCAAATACTCGTCTTGGCTGGCAAATGTGGTGCTAGTCAAGAAACAAAACGGCAAGTGGAGGATGTGCTTCGACTACACGGACCTGAACAAGGCGTGTCCGAAAACCCATATCAACTCCCAAATATTGATACCGGTAGTAGATTCCAGCTTGGGATATCAATACTTGTTGTTCATGAATGCATACTCGGGATATAACCAAATTTCGATGTACAAGCCGGATCAAGAAAAAACATATTTCATCACGCTTAGGGCAAATTATTGCTATGTGGTTATGCCTTTTGGGTTAAAAAATACAGGAGCCACATATCAAAGGCTTATGAATAAGGTGTTTGCACCTCTCCTTGGGAATCTAATGGAAGTATACGTAGATGATATGTTAATAAAAACCAAGTACGAGGCCGACCTCTTGACCGATCTCTCGCGAGTCTTCAACACTATAAGGACGCACGGGATGAGATTGAATCCCGCAAAGTATACCTTTGTGTAGAGGCTGAAAAATTTTCAGGGTTCATGCTAACACAAAGAGGGATAGAAGCTAACCCCGATAAGTGTATAGCAGTCCTAGAAATGAAAAGTTTGACTTGTTTGAGGGAGGTTCAACAGCTAAATGGCCGACTTACAGCTCTCTCCAGGTTCTTGGCAGGATCAGCATTAAGATCCCTACCATTTTTTTCCTTACTAAGAAAATGATGCCAGTTCGAATGGACTTTTGAATGTGAAGAAGTCTTACAATAGTTCAAAAGGTTTTTAAGCCAACCTCCAATTCTAAGCCGATCTAAAGTTGGAGAAGAACTCGTCCTGTATTTGTCCATAGCTGACAAGGCTGTAGCATCAGCCTTAATACGGGAAGATGAGGTCGTGCAGCATCCAGTGTACTTCACCAGCAATGTTCCACAAGGCCCCAAGTTATGGTACCAAAAACTCGAGAAGTTTGCGTATGCCTTAATAGTGGCTTCTCGAAGGCTACGACCTTTTTTTCAAGCTCACACAATAAGAGTTCGAACGAACCAATCCATGAAGCAAATTCTTCAAAAAGCAAACATTGTGGACAAAATGGTTCAATGGCTATAGAGCTATCCGAGTTTGACCTCAGGTATAAAACTTGGACAGCAATCAAACTCAATGCCTCACCGACTTTGTGGCAGAATATGCAGGGGATCAAGAAGAGGCAATCAAACATAAAGAAAAAAAACGAGGGTCAGCATCAGCAGCCTTCTCGAAACAAACCCGGTCTTCAGGACCCGGGACTATCAACTCATATTTGGGCTCGTCAATATCAGTGCCACAAATCCTTTGGTGGGTGCGGAGGTCAGTAATATAGTTAGTGTCTACTAAAGAATTTTCCTCTAATACTGTATCGTCTACCCATCTCGAAAGGGACTCAGGGATATGGGAAGACATTTTTTCAACAAAGAAGAAGTAGACACAAAAGTGACAAGACCTACAAAGAAAAATGAAAAGGCATAAAGAACAAGGCTTGCCCAAGACAAAGCAACCTTTCTCTAAAAAAGAAAAATCGCTAGACCCATAAGCAAACGCGCGAAGACACTAGCAGTACAAACAGGAAATCGTAAAAATGCAAAAACCTCATTCGACAGGTAAAGAAAAGCACAACTTAAATGTCAAAGGATGAAAGAACTAACCTTTATCCGCGAAAGTGAGGAGGAATAGACACGGTGACAATGAAGCACTCCGAGAAGGAAGGCTTAATATTTTTTCTTTTGAGTAAGAAAGAGCAAATAGTGTAGGCAAAAAACTTCAGAAGACGAAAGAAAACAGAGAAAAGATAGGGAAAAGTATTTATAACATGCCAGGGGTATAAAGATAAATTGATGCGGTCATTAAAGAAACGCACCGTTACCAATGTAACTGCTCCCACGTGTAAATACGAAACTCCCAACAGACGTGACGTTTGATTAGACACGATGGTTGAGAAATTCAAATCACGTCGGTTGCAAACCTGAGTTCAATATTCGAATCCAACTCGTAAGCAAAAGAGATCGGACTCGAGTAGGGGCAGTATTCATATCCTGACCCAACACTATGGCTTATGTCTAAATAAACCAAAAGGCCCAAATCCAAAGATTCGCTTTCGCTATCCACCAACCTCCTCAGAAGAGGTCGGATTCGACACAGATTCCATTCCAGAGAAGTCGGGTTCGAGGGATAGCTGACAGCTTATTCAAATAAGTAAATGTCCCTAAAATCTCTCAACCCACTTTCAGGAGCCATATCTCAACTACCCTAAGATAAAGGGACGGTTATCCACCTTGAAAAGTGGAACTATTACAACGGTGGTTATTGGATCACCACTATAAATATATACCCTGACACCACTTAGGTATTTCTCAATTCCAATACTCTCTAAACCTGCTTATCCTTTTGTTGACTTAGGTATCGAAGTGTCTTTGTAGGTACCACCCCCCATTCATTCACATGCACAAATCGGATGGCGGCTCCCAGATGCAAACCAAGTCGGAGACCACCTTCTTTTGGCGTTTGGGCTAATACTTCAAGCCCAATCCACCTATCTCAGGTTATATTTCATTAATTATTGAAAAATGAAATATAAAGATGTCCAAAAGTAGGACAGTATAATAAAAGGTGGGAATTTTCTAAAAACACTACACTGAAGGTATTCATCTAACGGTGCGTGGTTGAAAAATGAAGAAAAATAATAAAGAAGAAAGAATGATAAATCAAATACTACCAAAGTATTTTTGGAGAGTATATATGCCTTACTTGTAAAAAAATCTACCAACTTTAGGTTAAAAAAGGAAAAGTATAGGGTACCAATATATTATCTGCTAATTTATTGTCAATAATAATTAATTATTATATTTTAAATACATATATAAATAGACATATGCATGAAATACATCTATAAAGACACTTCTATTAGACACAGCTATAAAAAAATATTTTTATTAAAGACATTCATAAAAACACTTCCATTAAACACAATTATAAACGAAAGTTGTCAAAAATTGACAGAAATATTGTTGGTAAGGTAATGGCCAATGGAATTGGTTAAAAAAATAATCTTCAAAAAAGATTATATTTCAGTTTCTTGGAAAAAATTGAATTTTTTATTTTTAATATTGGAGTGGTAGTGATATTTTTCTTAAATGTGGATTGTTGGAGTGTTATACTTAAATGTGGGATCGTTTAATTAGAGAAGTAGAAATCGGTGCCAGGAATTTGTGAGAGGTACACAAATCAGTACCAGGAATTTGTGTAGATACACAAATCGATCCCAGGATTTGTGTTAAAAAAATTAAAAAATTTAAGTACAGAAATCGATGCCAGGAATTTGTGTACTTCTACATTTTTAAAAATCACAAAAAATTACATGTTAAAATATATCATAACTTTTACTTCCGGAACAAAAAAAAATTAGCCGAAAAAATTAACACAAAAAGAAAAAACGGGGGAACTAAGTACTAACAAGTAACGAGTGATTGCCAATTTGCCATGAAGCGCCATGTGTATGGCTTCCAAGCCCAGCCCTCGTCGCTTTCATGAACCTCCTTTTTTTCCCCTTCACTTCCTTTCTCTCTGATTCTTCTCTCTCTCTCTCCCTCCCATAAACCCAAAACGCTTCATTTCAAAGTCCCAATCTTTAGGGCACGCAACAGTGCAACACGGAAATAGAATGAAGCGCGACTACTATGAAATCTCCGACGACGAATGGGACCAACACGAAGAACAGTTCAAGCCCTCACGAATCCTCAAGAGACCCAACTCCACTCCTCCTTCTCCTCCTCCCATCGAGTCCTTCGCTTACAACAACAATAATTGCCACGACGAGGACGACGATTGCGTTGAAATCACTCGCGCTTCCGCAGCTTTTCCGGACGAATTGGACGATCTGGAGGATGATGACGTGGATAACAACAATTCCACTGCAGCTGCAGCCCCGAATCGTGGCCGTCGGTTCATCATCGACGATGACGACGAAGATGGCGAGGAAGAGGAAAGTAATCGGAATAGGAATAGGAATGTTGCGGAATTGTATGAAATAGGGTCATCTTCTTCGGAGGAAATTGAGGAAGAAGAGGTTATGGAAGGTGATGTGGTTGGTAGGGCTTTGCACAAGTGCGCAAAGATATCGGCGGAGCTGAAGGGGGAGCTTTTCGGGTCGTCGGTGACTGCATGCGACAGGTATTCTGAAGTGGAGTCTTCTTCAGTGAGGATCGTAACTCAGGTGTGCTTTCAAAGAGACTAAAAAGATGGCGCATTGGGTTTTTATTTCTAGGTTTTGGGAATTTTTGTGATATAAAGTTATGTTTTTTTATGTTTGTGTGTGTGTGTGTGTGGTTTTGATTTTTGAATAGGACGATGTAGACGTTGCGTGTGGGTATGAGGATGAGGATTCGGATTTTCAACCTCTACTGAAGCCGTATCAGCTTGTTGGTGTCAACTTCTTGCTTCTACTGTATCGGAAGCGGATTGGAGGAGGTAAGTCGTAGGGTTTTGGAGTGTTCTTTATCGGAAGTATGCATTGCTTTGAAGATGTTTCATTTTTTACATTTTTTTAAATTTTTACATGATGCTTGTCTCAAAGGGGATGATTGGTTGCATGAGGGGGGAATGCATGTAGAAATCTTGACGATTTTGAAGGTTTTGTCTTGATCTTCTTTTTTCTATCCAAAAAGACAAAAGAAGAAAGGTTTTGTGATGATTAATCATTTTATTCTATCTTATTATATTGTAAAACTGTAAAACATACTAATTTAAGAATATAATTTGTTAAAAATAAATCATTTATCCCTGTTCTCTTTTCCTCCAAAACCTCATCATAATAAAATTTTGCCCCTTGTTTCCCTATTTGTTCTTATTGGACATCAATTATGTAATGTCTGGTGACTTGTTTCATCTCATCTTGTCCAAAATTTAAGTTATTTTATTTGCTTTTATGTTTCTTATGGTAATTATGCCATGAGTTTGTGCATTAGAGATTATTTGCTGATTGTGATGAGTCTCATTCTTAACATTTGATTTTCATGTATGGAACAGCCATATTGGCAGATGAAATGGGGCTGGGCAAAACTGTTCAGGTATGTTCTTGTCCATTTGGTTTGATTATGCCTTCAGTTTTATTTTTAATCATTGACTTATTTGAGTAAAACCTGTTATTGTCTACCAGGCCATTACATATTTAACTTTGTTGAATCACTTGCATAATGATCCTGGTCCACATCTCATAGTATGTCCTGCCTCTGTTTTGGAAAACTGGGAAAGGGAACTAAAGAAGTGGTGCCCATCAGTTTCTACTCTTCAATACCATGGGGCTGGACGAACAGCATATTGCAAGGAGTTGAACTCCCTCTCGAAGGCAGGGTTGCCTCCTCCATTTAATGTTCTTCTTGTGTGTTATTCACTTTTTGAACGGCACAGGTTCGTTTGTCTACACAGAGATGCCATTTCTACAAAATATTCCGGTGTTAACTACATGTTTATAATTTATATTCACTCTAGTCCACAGCAGAAAGATGATCGTAAAATATTGAAGCGCTGGAGGTGGAGCTGCGTGCTGATGGATGAAGCTCATGCTTTGAAGGACAAAAATAGCTTTAGGTGGAAAAATTTAATGGCTGTTGCACGGAATGCAAACCAACGATTGATGTTGACTGGGACACCACTTCAGAACGATTTACATGTACGCATTCTGTTTAATTGAATGTCATTGCCAAAGTCTTGTCTTTTGATTTTCTGTCCATTTAACTGTTTCGTGTTACTGAACAAAACAATCCTTTGGATACATTAAGAGCATTATATGTTCATTAAATTAGATTTAAGAGAGGAAAGTATGGAAGGGGAATGTTTAGTATATACCTTTCCTTTTCTTGGAGGTTGTGTTAGAAAGGGGAAATAAGTGGCATTGCTTCTTAAAGCCTCTGTAACCTAGTTATATTCCAAACATCTCGAAATCAGAGGTTTTAGGGTGATTAAGAAATTATTTTGATACGGTTTTATCCTTGTTCTTGTCTTTATGTCTTAATGAATTTTATTTTAATTCTCTTTTTTTATAAAAAAAAGAATCCCAATTCGTATAGCAGAAACTTATCTCCAATTTGTAACATCTTAAGATAAATTCTTTTATCCCAGAATCTGTGCTTACTATGTAAAAACACTCAAAACATTGCAACGCCTTTGAATGTCAGCTAAGTAAACCCCATTAAAATGACCATGTGCTGAGCACCAAAGGGAAGCCAAACATTAACCTTATCTCAATGAAATCAATAGTCAGAAAAGAATAATTAAGAATCCTAGAATTCTTTTCCAACCACGA
The DNA here is from genome assembly GCF_000817695.3 of Arachis duranensis. Lineage (NCBI taxonomy): Eukaryota > Viridiplantae > Streptophyta > Magnoliopsida > Fabales > Fabaceae > Arachis > Arachis duranensis. The sequence continues at coordinate 105,508,330 of NC_029781.3, forward strand.
ACCGAGCCAGAGTAGTTGGTCTTTGGTAATAGGGCCTGAATGCTGGTGGGAAACTAGAAGTTTATAGGCCACATAATGCAAACTTCCATGAAATGTATTGTGCGATGAGCACAGGATAAGTTATATTTCTAGTTTCTAAACCGAAAAGTGTACTTTGGTGCATTTGGTAGGAGTGTGCAACTCTTTTATTTGGACAAGCACCCTAATTGGTATTTTGCTAGCTAAAGATATATAAAATAATTTTTTTGCTGAAGTAAGTATGAATTTATGCAGGAGTTATGGTCGTTGTTGGAGTTTATGATGCCTGATATTTTTGCTACTGAAGGTGTTGACTTAAAAAAGCTGCTCAATCCAGACAATAGAGATTTAATCGGTCGTATGAAGTCTATATTGGGGCCATTTATTTTGCGGCGTTTGAAATCTGATGTGATGCAGCAGCTTGTTCCTAAAATACAGAAGGTATGTAATATGGTGCTAGAGATTAAAAGAACAAACTGTATTAGTGCTACCATCCAAGACATTGAGATCCCTCTGCTATTGATATTTAACGCATTTATCTGTTAAATGGAGAAAAATTTAAACTCATATAGTAAAATATAGAAATAGAAAGAAAATAAAGATTCGAAAAACCTTATTGATTTACCCATATTCATGTTCACATCACTACTAGGGTCTATGTATATCTCACCCACCATGCTTATTTCACTGAGTTTTAATTTTTTTTTTTACCAATATAACCTTGATTTTATGGTATGTTTGTCATGTAATGCAAAGTTTAATCAGGCTAATATTGTTATTGCAGGTTGAATATGTTGTAATGGAAAAGCAACAGGAAAATGCTTATAAGGAAGCCATTGAGGAGTATCGTGCTGTCTCACAAGCTCGGATAGCCAAGTGCTCTGAGCTTAACACCAAATCTGTTCTTGAAGCTCTTCCACGCCGACAAATAAATAACTACTTTGTTCAGTTCAGAAAGGTTCTAGATTTACATTTTATTTTTTGAGTTATAATATAGACAGTTAACTTTTGACATTAATATAGCATTCTATTTATTTATTTCTGTACTATCGTTCCAGATTGCTAACCATCCCTTGCTGATACGGAGAATCTATAATGATGACGATGTCATTCGCTTTGCTAGGAAGTTGCATCCAATAGGTGCTTTTGGTTTTGAATGTACTTTAGACAGAGTTATAGAGGAACTTAAAAGTTACAACGACTTCTCTATTCACCGGGTAAATCTTCTACCAAGGGCATGCATTTCCTCACTTTGCTAGCATCTTCAAATGTTTGTTTGATACTATTTACAAGAAAATCTAACCACGTTAGATCAACCCCAATTTAGTTCGTATGATCAACTTTGGAGCATGGGCCACAAAAGTGGCAAACAGTGCATAACTACTTATAGTAAGGAGACTTGATCTATTCGGATCATAAAAGGTGCATGCCACTTATCTGTAATAGATTCACAAGAGAGAAAGAGCCACTAATAGCCTCTTGATTATCCAAGAGAAGGAGACACAATATAATTAGTAATTTATTATATCTGAATCCTAAACTCCTCTCAAATCAATACCTATATCTATTGTTTTGCCGACATTTTAACTAGAGCCTTGATTGATCTCCCTGACATTACCAGACTACTTTATGTGGGTTATGGTTTCTTCTAATCTTTTCTTAACTATTCTTTTATCCACCACAACTCATTGTTTTGACTGCTGCCTAACATTCTCTGTCATCATTTTCACCTGAGTAGTGCTGGTCAGTTCCTTGTGAACTCTGGCTATCAATATGTGTTGCACAAACATTTGTGGAAACAAGTTTGGCCTACAAGATGGTTGTGCCTAATGCCTGTGCTTTTTGTCTAAACGAAAGGAAGTTTATGCTAAATGATTGCATATGATTGGTTTTATTTGTTTACAAGCTTTTACATGATGTTAACTAACAAGTTTCATTTTTTTCCTTTTTGGTTGTTTCTGTTTCTTTTGTTGTGCTAGTTTAAATTTCAAGCTGTAAATTTCTTATTTGCAGCTTTTACTTCACTATGGTGTCAATGATAGAAAAGGGATACTTTCCGAAAACCATGTTATGCTTTCTGCAAAATGTGGGGTATGATTCTTCATTTCTTTAGGAGTCTATATTTTTTATAATCTCCAACTATACATGGCTGGCATAGTTGTCTGCTGAAGTTGAGCAACACTCTGGATAATGTAGGCCTTGGCAGAGCTTCTTCCTTCACTAAAGAAGGACGGTCATCGTGTCTTGATCTTTAGTCAATGGACGTCAATGCTTGACATATTGGAGTGGACCTTAGATGTCATTGGATTGACCTACAAACGACTTGATGGAAGGTACTGCTACTTTTGGCATTTAAACTTTTTCTGTGATATAATATTAGGTGTTTTTTGGCTTGCGTTGTGGAATATTTTGTTTATGACTTAAAATAAATGCAAATTAAGAAAATAATTGATCAGAATGAGGATGCATGCAATCTAGTATTTTCTTTTTGTAGTTTAATATTATGTGAAAGAAGTGTTGTTGTAAAAGCGTTGAAATGGAATGAATATTTGGATTATAAGTGGAATGATGGATTTGGTGGAAACAGATACATAATAAGTGCCATTTCCTGTTTGTTACGATATGTTTTGTTTTTGGTTTTCTTTTTTTTTTTTGGGCTACATATATCTTTAAGTGGTGATCGGTTTCATGGCAGCAATGAAGCTTGTGCTATTATTTGAAATGAAACATCCATCACTGCTGTAGTTATTGTCTATAAATGTTGTGTGCATGACTGTATGTACATGTCATAAATATTTTTCTATTTTCTTGTTTTATTTTTTAAAATTCAGAAAGCAGTTTAGAAGCTGTTTCTGCTTCGGTTTATACTTTTTTTTTTCTTTTTTGGTCGTCTCTTCTTGTTTCTATACTTGTTTAATGTTTGGTAGTAGGATATGAAAATAACCGGCTGAGTCGTGCAAACTAAGTACTATTTGTCACATCTTCAGCAGTCAATATAAAGAAAGAACCGAGTCATGCACTAGTGTGTGTGCATTTTGGCTAGCATTGCACCCTCAAAGAATCTATAAAATCTATAACTGGCCTCTTTTTTAATTTTTATTAGAAGGAGGAATTTCATTAAGATCAAGAGAAAAATAATAAAAAATAGTGGATAAGAGCAAAACAACCAAGAGAGTTAGCTATAAGCATAGGTTTCCAATCTCTCAACATGTCTGAGAAGGGAAGCTCTTTCTTTATAAAGATCACGTGTTTTATATAGCAAATAGAAGCCATACTTGCAATCATTTACAACCACATTCAACTCTTGGTATTGTAAACTATCCTTTGCTACAACAACTCTATGGATCACAAAGTTGCCTAGGGAATATTATGTTTTATTCCTTCCAGATAAACCAAAGGGCTTTCCTTGCTTCAAATTTTGTAGTAGTTCAAACTATGCCAATTTTATTATCCTTTTGAATCTGGACTGATGGAGAGTAAACTCGCTATAATATATTGTTTGTCTGAAATTGGGCTATGTTTCCCATGTCACATTAATGGTAGAACTCCATGTGTCATATTAATCCTAAAGTTTCTCAGAGTTGGTCGTGCTCCTTTTCATATATTACTACTATATTAGGTTCATCTAATGAGAGACCAAATGAATGTTTAATTGTTTCTTCATCTCTCTCCACTGATTCTGAAGAGGTGTGTGCAATGTGCATGATTGTCAAACTAACCAAATGCTGCGTTCCCCTTATTCATTTAAAATTCTATGTTTTGATTGCCAGTACACAGGTGGCTGAAAGGCAAACGATAGTTGATACATTCAACAACAATACTTCCATTTTTGCATGCTTGCTATCGACAAGAGCCGGAGGACAAGGTTTGAACTTAACGGGAGCTGACACAGTTGTAATTCATGACATGGATTTTAACCCACAGATTGATAGACAAGCAGAAGATCGTTGTCATAGAATTGGTCAAACGAAGCCTGTAACCATATACCGGTATGTGTCCGTTATCTCATTCCTTCACTCTCATCATTGACGAAATTACTAAAAGTCTAAAACCCCTAAATTATTTGATGGGTCTACTGGTATGTATTCTCATTATGAACTCTCTTGCAGGTTGGTAACTAGGGGAACAGTTGATGAAAATGTATATGAGATCGCGAAGAGAAAGTTGGTACTCGATGCTGCTGTCCTCGAGTCCATGGAGGAGGTTAGTGATGGCGACATGCCTGAGAAAACCATGGGAGAGATATTATCTGCAATTTTGTTGAGTTAAAATGTTGAGCTTAAGAAAAGTTTTAAGCATAATTTACCATAACGCCAAGTATTTTTCTTTTGACTCTTTAGTCCTTTTTTTTAATTAAATATTCTCCATTAAGTACCCTTCTTGTATTATCCTTTTGAAGGGTTGGGAGAAATGGGTATTACCTGCCCTACAAATAGGTAAGAATGGCATGCAGTTGTACATGTGCCTTAATATCCATATACTAGTGAGTAGACAGTAGTGAAGGTGAATTATCTTAGTGTTAGTATCAATATGACAATGATTAGAAAGTCATGGTAGAAATTAGCAGATATGTTACACATTTCTCCTAGAGCCATAATGATGAAAGCTTTATGTTGCATTTCATATATTTTACACACCCTTCTCCTGGTATATCTCTTAAGACAATTATTAATATGTTACATCTGTAATATAAGTTCAACTTAGTTTACTGCATTAGTCCTGTTGAGTTATGTGGACAAGATGTGATAAGTTTCTCTTGTAATCTAGTTAGATATTTGTTCCTTTTCACAAGTGAGTTAATTTACATGTTCAATTTGGTTTGCTCAATATTTTTCACGTTTTGCTCAGTTTTTTTTCTCCAGCCTTTTGTCCCTCTTTGCATAAGTTATTCAATATGGGGGCAGTGAAGATTGTCCTTTCAAAAGCCTAGGGAATATTCTTCATTTTGAATTTAGTTTACCTTCTACATCGAATTGGAAAAAAAAAATAAAAAAAATAAAAAACCAAGGCGAAATTGCTTCTTCAAAAAGTGCAATTGGATGGTATGGTGCGAAGCTTTAACTCGAAGCACTTTCCTTATATAACATTCACATTAGAGTCCAAGAATTTCTCACACAACACACAAAGCTACAAAATTATCACTAAACCTACCTACTTGTAAATTTAGGATGGTACTTCATTATATTCTTCCATCATTTGTGAACCTAGTATATCTTTTTGACAAATAAGGAGATTTACATCCCAATAAAATGAAGGTTTTAAGTACTCTAAAGTCAAACCCTTAAAGATTTGCTCAAGAGATTTATATTTATATACTTTAAGTATATATAATAAAATCAAATTAGATTGGTTTAGTGGTTAGTTCATTAGTCATTTTAAGCAAATATTAGATGTTTGAATTCTGTCTTATGTATGCACTAATTTATTAGTTTGTGACAAACCATTAAATGGAATTCTGATATGCAATTGATTAATCCTTAATCTGTCTAGTTGGAAAATACCATAGGAAATCATAAGTATATATAATAAATAAATAAATCATAAAAATTCATAGTCATTGCATATTTGTATTATCATATGTCTGTAAGTAACACAGTCATACAACCTAAGTACTTAGTTTGGGTTTTGGAATAAAAGGTGCCTCATAAAGTCAAATAAAACCAAAAGACTAAGCAAGGGAAAATCAAGAAGCAAACCATTGAATGAGGACAAGTTACGAAAGAAAGAGGAAGGCAGCCAAAGGCTGTAAATTTGTTATATCATTCATTTTTGTTAAAGTTCCTTCTCTTTGCAACAAGCTAATTAACATCAATATCAATCAATAATATAAGATTTATCAACGTGGTAACTATTTTAATAAGAAATGTTAGGTAATCAACACACTACCAGAGAACAGTCCATTATAGACAGATTTATCGACGTATTCTTCTATCTTTACTGATGGATTTTCTCACAAAAAATCCACAAAAATTAGGATTCAAAATTTGACAAGGTTACCAAGTTACCAAGTGTGTGCTTGGATTGTGGAGTTCGAATAAAAGTGACTTTATAGAATTAATTTTGGTCAGAAATGAGTTTGTGTCAACATGATTTATATTTACAACTTTATACTAAAATTGATTTTGATAAAATAAATATTGTTTAGATAATATTAGTTAAAATCACTTTTAGATAAATAATTGCTAAAAAGGACATGACATTAAATTATAATGTTATTTTTTTATACATGTTTAACTTTTTTTTATACTTTTTTTTACATGTTTTTATATAGTATATTTTTAGTATTGTCAGTATTTTTTGATAGAGAATTGCCAAACATAAATTATGTTAATACAAATTTACTTCTCACCAAAATCAATTCTATAAAATCACTTTTATTCAAACTCCAATTCGACAAATCACAATCCAAACATATAAACTACCAATATATTTTCCGTTGGTAATTCTCCAACAGAATTTTCTATGGATTTTACATTAGTAATGTGGACTTTAAAAAGCGAGGAATTTTTTTTGTCTTGTATTTAAATCAACACTAGGTGAATCTCTTCTTGTACGCTAAAAAATTGGTCATCTTGTCTTATACATATATCTCAATAATTCATTTTAAATTTGATTCCCAAAATAGAAAAAGAAATCTTTGCTAGAGACCCATTCTTCATGAAATTTCTAAATAATTAGTATATGATCCGAATACAAGAAAAAATAATAATAATAAAAGTAAGAAACAATGATACTACTCTCACCAATCAATGATCATCATGAATGCATAACCCTAATCATCATTGCATAATAATAGGCCGTAAGCAATAATCCAAATTGCAAACTAATCAATCAAGTCCAAAAAGTAGGAAGTTTACTTGGTGAAATAATATCCAATAATTAATGAAAAAGTTTGCGTTCTTTCTTTTTCTCACTAACAGTACTTCTAACAGGGACTATACTAACAAGTAAAAAGTACCCTTAACCATCAATGATACACAAACTCATAGATTTCATGTCAATAATATAGATATTCAATTTTAACCCTTTTTTAAATTGAAATTTAGATATATATAAATCTAAAGATCTAGTGTTTATATATATTGAGTATTGACACCAAATGCACCAAGTTAATTAAAATAGAAAGAGAAAAAAGAAAAATAAAATGTAATATTTAATTTTAAGACTAGATTAGTTATTTGAATCCCTTGAATATATTATATATAGTTCTAAAAAAAACCTTTTGATATCAACTTAATATCTAAAGCTATTTTTTTTATTATATTATTTACTTTCTAGCTAAAACAGTAATTTTTAATAATAATAAGTTTAATCACAAATGATACACCTGACTTCATTTTGAATCCTGAACAATAATATATTATTTTACATCAATAATTAACTTAATACTATTATAGAACATAAAGAATCAATCATGCATAGATCTCACATAATTCTATTACAGACCAAAAAGTATGTTCATATGTATTTTTAAAACTTAAATCCATGTCAAATATCTTTCTGGGAGTCATCAATAAATGACATCAAACATATCTTTTAGCCAATAAATTAAACTTATGAAAATTTTGTTTTTCAAAAAGACCAAACTAATAATATCATGTGTGCATCTTTCTAGGAATAAAAAAAATAGGTATAGTTTATATCTTATTATTATTCCACATATTTGATATTTTGCAAAGTCATGTCTTTGACACTCATCACATGATGACTTAACAAATTATATTCCTTACAATGTTTTGTCAATATATGCCAATAAACCATTTGTCCATTCAAACACTATTTTCATTCTGTCCAGCTTGGTGAGCTCCACATAATAGCTCAAATACTGTTGTCATGCACTTAGCCTATTGTCCTAATAGCTACCCATATTCTTCACTAAAATGCCACTCTAATATGTATCACCTGACTTTCTAATAGTTCTCCTCAAATTATTTCCTTAAAAAATTTAAATTAATAAAAAAAACATAAAAATAATTATATCTTTAATATTTAATATGTTCTGTCAATCAATAAATTTTTTTGAGTTTGTTTAAATTTTTTTATATATATTTTTTATTTTGTTAGAATATAATTAGAATCAATTAGCATTATTTAACATATTTAAATATTTATTATAGGATATTACGTTTTTATTATTTTGATTCTCTTAACACCTATAAATACCTTTTTATATTGTATTATTCTAGACAACTTGAAATCTTGAATCAACAACTTGAATACACTCAATAATACAGAATTCCTTTTCTCCATCTTAGTTTCTTGTGATATCCTCCTTGAAGAGGATAAGTTGTTTTTCTTGTGGTAAAATCACCGAAGTTTTTGCCTTTTCTTTTCTATGCCATTTTTATTTCCTTTTGTCACTCATTTGATACTTTTTCACCTCACTACTAGTCTGTTTTCTCTGTCTTGTATTTTTTCGAGTCGAATGATCAAACACCATTGTCATCCGCTATTTACCTATTCTCATGAAGAAATCATATAGTTTTTGCTCTCTTCCGACAGTTTCGTTTGTGTTCTCTCGTGGCAGTTTTGTCTGTGTTCTCTCGTGACAGTTTCATCTGCGTTCTCTCATGGCAGTTTCGTCTGCGTTTTCTCGTGGCAGTTACATCTGCGCTCCCTTCAGACAAGCGGCAGTTTCGTCTGCGCTCCCTTCAGATAAGCAGCAGTTTCGTCTACGCTCCCTCGACAGTTCTGTCTACGCGCTTCCTTCAACCAAGCGGCAATTCCATCTGCCCTTCCTTTCGGTAGTTTGTCTGCACCTGTTTTTTTTAGCTTATGTAGTTTTTTTTATTTCGTTGTTTTAAATATGTTTCAAACTCAAGTTGTCACTTGAGTTTGAGGGGGATGTTAGAATATAATTAGCATTATTTAGCATATCTAAATATTTATTATAGGATATGTATCTTTATTATTTCAATTCTCTTAGCACCTATAAATATCCTTTTATATTGTATTATTCCAGACAACTTAAAATCTTAAATAGACAACTTGAATACACTTAATAATACACAATTCCTTTCTTCCAGTTTAATTTTTTGTTTCTAACATGTCTTATAATTTTTTTTCATTCACTTAATATTGAATTTTAGATTATTCGGATATAAAAGTTCTGATAGTGTATTATATTCTAAAAAAAATATTAGAAGATTATTGTAATTTATTATTTTTAGTTATTACTTTTAACCATCAATCTAATTCTTTTAGTTTAGTAATTTAAAAAATATTTTAACTCATATTTTTAAATATTAGTGATTAATTAATAGCCAACAATAATATATTCTGATGATCCTCTATTCTTCTATTCTAAAACTCCATGACCTACCCATATTCTTCACTAAAATGCAATATACATATACCATTTAAAGTAGTTGTCAAAAATAGTTGTTACATTAGAATGAGTTGTTGGTTAGCATTTTTATTATTAGAAAAATAATAACAAAGGGTAAATGATTTTTTCTTTTCATTTTTCTGGCGTGTTAGTTAATTAGGTTTTTATTATTTAAAATAATTTAAGCTCATGACCCATAATCATAGAAATTAAATAATATTAAGTTTTAATCTTAAGCTCATGAATCTTAAAAATGACATGATTTTAATCTTCTTCCACTTCTCAACATTTTTTTATGACTAAAAGCCTGAATTTAATATTGCTTCTATTTTCTATCAGGCAGTGATGGTGGATGGTGCTGATCTGGTGATTGAGAACGACAATATTTGTACCAACAAAAATATTCTCATACATACTCAAGTGCTGAAGAATCAAATTTGGTTCCTTCAAGGACTATTTCTTTCCAATGCTTTAGTTACCTAATTATAATTCTGTTTTGTGTTTATAATAATAATAATAATAATAATAATAATAATAATAATAATAATAATAATACAAATTTTGATGATATAATTTAGTAAAATTTCAAATATACTAAAATATTGATGTTTTAGTGATTTTAGTCATTGATCTAATAATATATTTATTTCATGATTGATATTAATGGTTAAAAACTTAAAATCACTAAAGCACTACTAGTTTTGAAATATTTAAAAATTTTCTCATAATTTAATTTAAATAAATACAAGTATGGATAATAAATAAAGAAAGATTCTTTTACGACAAAGTCTGAATTCGGCGATCCCTAAGTAACCTAAATTGGCCCCAATAGTATCCAATTGAATACACACACACATTGATATAAGAAAATAATAGGAATGTATTTGTTTTGTGCTTTACTCTAAAAAAGGAATGTTGCTAGTTTGCTATATAGCTTAGTCATAGTTATTATGTACATACGCATGCACATGTATCTGGTTATGTTTATCAATAATTAATACATATATATAGAAGTCACTCAGATAAAGACGTCTAAAACGTCTTCTTTTAAAGATATTTTTTAGTAATTAAAATTTAATATATATAATCGATTAAATCATGTTATTTTTATCAAAATTAGGCTAGACAAATTGATTCGACTGAAAAAATAGTAAATCAAATCTTGAACTGGTTTAAATTAATATTATTTTTTATAAAAAATAACTACAATACCTTATTATAAAAAATGACTAAAATACTTCTATTATATAAATATATATGTGTGTGTTAAATAACACGATTTAATCGATTATATGTGTTAAATTTTAATTATTAAAAAATATCTTAAAAAAAGACGTTTTATGCGTCTTTATTTGAGTGGCTATCTGGATGAAAATTCAGGTGAAATCGATTTCAAATAAAGTTAATAGTTAAGAATCGTTAAATAATTTGACTGATTTGACTAAATTTTTATCTAACTATTTTCAACTATAAACTTTACATAAAATCGACCGCGTCTGAATTTCCACCGTATATATACCTACAATAAGATTCTTGTTGATGAAGAGAGTGTAGATGAATTAGAGTAATAAGAGTATTTCCATTTGAAAGGGAAGCCACATAGAGAAGAGAAAAGAAAAAGGGTCCACACACCACACCCATCTCTCACTCTCAATTCATAGAGAGGGGGACCCCATTTGTTCATATCATGTGTCCTTCCAATGTCAATATCATCACTCTTCTTCACTCTCCTACAACAGGCAATTCACATGTCTCCATGTGTCTTTAATTAATTTCTTTTTTCTCTATTAATTAATCTCTAATTATCTCTATCACTTGTTATTCCTTAGCTCTTCTAATTACTAATGTTCATGATGAGAATAGAGATTAAATAAGTTATTTATATATGTGCCACTATAGACCCCACTAGCTTAGCTTAATTGTTCCGTCCTCACATATACAAGTATCTTTCCTTTTTTGGGTCCATTATATTATTCTTGCATTGTGTTCATGTACAAGCTATTCAATATTCATATATATAAGATAAGCTTCATGCATAATGTAATTAAGTTTATTTGTGCAGTTTTCAAAAATGCTACGTGCAAATGAAAAATTAACTATGTATTTGTGTATGTATATATATTATTTAATTTATTTTTATAATAATATATATTTTGCATATATATTTTATATTAATAATTATTTTTTATATATATTTTCGTTGTTTAACATTTTCGTTGTTTTACATTAGTCTCTTCATCTATATTGTGCTAATAAAAATTGGACAAAAAATCATATTTAATTAAATTATTATTTAATAATTTTTAACTATCAATTTTATATATAAAAATAATTGTACGTAAATTTTCACCTAAAACTAGACCGATGCTAATAAGGGTATAGTAAGCAAAGTAATAAACTCATTTTAATTGGAGTGAAATTAATGCAATTCAATTATAAACGACTCTAAGAAAAACTGTGTTTTGAGGGTTCACTTAGTTGAGATTTGACTAAATTTTATCTGTATACTTAGTACTACTTATTATATATATTGACACTATTTTTTTTAATTAAAAAATAGTCAAAAGGTCTAAGTCCCACATTACGAATAAACTCACATGAAACTTAGCCACCTTTAAATAAACGACTGTGTTTGAAATTTTGTTGAGTCTTGAATAATGTTATATATGACAGGTTTGAGAACAATTGAAATGTCATAAATGATAGTGTTACTCATGTTTCCAACAAAGATAATGATATAGTTCTTGATATATACTGAAATTAATTCAAATCATCCAACGACTTTTAGATATTAACTTCACATGAAATCGACTGCACTTCCGTTTTCACTCTTTTTTAATCATCATGTTGTTTAATATTTACATTTATCAATAATTTCTCGTATTATATACTGAAAGGAGTTAAGGTATATGAAGCAAGGAGGCCACTCCAATGGCTTCATGATCCGATATCTTGACGCAATGACGCGTCATATGCGTTGCCTTTACAACACTTTGATGTAATTTGAGAATCAAATCAACGTATGCCACCTCATATAACATATCTCTTTTTATATAAATTTATTTCAAAACTATCATTGTATTCTTATTGTAGGTTATAAGTACAATACACACATTTTCAAATAATACAATTCTCTATATATTATAATTTTAGACAGAAGTTAACAAGAGATTCTTTTCATAATTCTTATATAATTTTGTCAATTATATACACTAAATTAATAAAAACATATATTAAAATAGGTAAAAACTCATGTACAATCGACTTCACGGGAAGTTGATAACTGAGAGTCATTAAATAAAAATTTAATCAAATCAATCAAATAATCTAACGGCTCCCAACTATCAACTTCATATGAAGTCGACTGCACATGAGTTTCTACTATTAAAATAAATTAAATTATATATATTTATATAAAAATATATAATAATTAATTGTGACGTATAAATAATATTTTAATTTTCAGCGTATAAATTATAATTTTTGTACTGATAACTTTAGTAGATTAAATTCTTTTACTATGAAAGCAACTACAAATTTCTTCATTGTATTTGAGAATTCATAAATCAAAGAAAAATTTTACACCAAAAAAAAGAAATCAATGAAAAATTTCCTCTTGTGTTATTGCCTTGTCCTTCATATTTTTCCTATTTAATCTTCTACTCATCACTTCCATATATATCTTCTCAAGTATTGTTGCACCACATATTATTGAATATTGAAAACTTGATTATATTTAACGATTCCCTTACAAACTGAAGTAGTTTAATTTAGCTTAATAATAAAAAAAAAGTGATTAATAATTCACCTTAATGCGACAAATTGTAGTTTGAAATTTTCTTTATTTGATACTCCCTTGTTTATTATTTTCTAGCTTCTCCAAATTTTTGTGAAATAAATCTGAAGAAAAATATAAGAACATCCATTTCAAAGTAGTTAGCCTCATATATATGAACATACAGGATTACATTCGATGAGAAAATACATATAGAAAAAGATAAAAAGCTTATCCATGGTTGGTCAACTCATATATTTAGATGATTAAAGTAGTTTTTTTTTTTCTTTTGTTGAGGTTCTGAATTTCATGCAGCTTGTTATTTGACACCTTAGACACACAAGACTACAAGATATGTTTAAAAATAAGTCAATTATCTTTATGAAAACCACTTTCAACAATTATATTTTCAACATCATATTGACTCATTTCTTCTTAAAAATATTTTATCATCAATGTTCTTTTTTGTGTGTCACCATAATAACTAACAATCATATCAACATAAAATAATGACATTAAAAGAAGAGGAAAGAAAATGATGAATTAAATATGATTAGAATTTGAGAGACTATCATCACAAAAAAATTTATTTTTAATGGTAATAGTTTATTTTATTTTTAACAATAATAAAAATAATTACTAACACATTTATCGACAACTAAACATTAATTGTCTTATGTTTTGTTACAAACAAAAAATTAGTACAATTATAACAATCATCAACAAAAAAAAAATTTAGTCGCTGTAAAAAAAACAATATACAATGAATTTCATTTTTATAAATTATCAGTGTAAAACTATTTTATATAAATATCCAATTAAATAGTGTCACATTAGTCAAAAATTCAAAATAACTCATTTTTACATTAATTGCATGAATAATTATTTAAAAAAATAGTTATAATTGTACGACTATATAAAACGTTTTATACTATTAATGCATAAAAACTAAAAACTAGACTCATATACTATTGCCACTAAAACTAAATTTTCTCTTATATTGAGGAATTTAGAGTGTAATAAATAAGAAAAGTTGAGAGAGAAGTACATAGAAGAGGAAAATGATTAGAGAGTAAGATGAGAGTTTATGGGGGAGGCAAAGGAGGAAGGAACAAATTGTATGGTTGTTGGGAATAAGATAGGAAACAAGAGAGGGAGAGAGATAAGGAAACTGCAAAGGGCAAAGCCCTATGCTTTATGTGTATGTATTTCCGTATATATATGTGTACACAAGTATATATGCATTATTTATTTATGTACAAGACATCAAATGATTGAGGAATAAAATTAAATAAAAGAAGAGTTTGTGTGAAGAAGTAGCATAGCCAAGTTTCATTCTTTTCTTCTTCTCTTCTCTTCTCCTTCTCACACAATAAATAACACCTTCTTAATTCAGGTTCTTATAATTCTTTCTTCTTCTTCTTCTTCTAAAGCATGGAACTAATAACTGAATTTTAATTTTGTTTTTCTTTCTTTGTGCAGATGAATTATATATTCATTCAAGTTCAATAAACACTACTCTTTGTAGTAGGTTTATTTTTCACAAATCTAGCTTCCAAGAAAAGTTCTCCAGTTAATTAATTATTTTGCTTAATTAATTAGCTGATAATTTGTATTAACATGGCTGCTACTTCTTCATCATCAACACCGTTCTTCCAAATCAGACAAGAGAATCATGAGAATCTGATTTCACAGCAGCAGCAGCAGCTTCTTCAATCATCATCCACTACAACTTCTGCACCACCACCACCACCACCACCACCACTTCCTCAAAAGAAAAGAAGAAACCACGCTGCAGGAACACCATGCAAGTACCTCTCTCACAACAAAACCCTAAATCCTAAATTTATGTATATATTAGGTTAATCATGCATATGTGATCTTAAATTTCTTTTTTCATCATCAATTGAAGCATATAATTCTCTTTCGGCGATTATTGTTTCATACAGATCCAGATGCAGAGGTGATAGCACTGTCGCCGAAGACGTTAATGGCGACAAACAGGTTCGTATGTGAAGTTTGCAACAAAGGATTCCAAAGAGAACAGAACTTACAGCTTCACAGAAGAGGACACAACCTTCCATGGAAGCTCAAGCAGAAGAACCCTAACAAAGAGCCTAAAAGGAAGGTCTATCTC
The DNA here is from genome assembly GCF_000817695.3 of Arachis duranensis. Classification (NCBI taxonomy): domain Eukaryota; kingdom Viridiplantae; phylum Streptophyta; class Magnoliopsida; order Fabales; family Fabaceae; genus Arachis; species Arachis duranensis. The sequence goes on from NC_029781.3 coordinate 105,523,588, forward strand.
TGCCCTGAACCCACATGCGTCCACCACCACCCTTCTCGGGCTCTCGGCGACCTCACCGGCATCAAGAAACACTTCTCTCGCAAACACGGCGAGAAGAAGTGGAAGTGTCACAAGTGTTCCAAGAAGTACGCCGTCCAGTCCGACTGGAAGGCGCACTCCAAAACCTGCGGTACCAAAGAGTATAGGTGCGACTGCGGCACCCTCTTCTCCAGGTACCGATATCAAAATTTAGCTACCAAATTCGTTACTGTATTTTAAATATACAGTAACTGATTTGGTAGCTATTTTTTTTATATTGTCTACTTATACTTTTTCTTAAATTAATTATGTGTTATTCTACTTTTATTATGCATGCATGTCTGTTAGCATTATGGCTTCATTGTTATTCTCAACCAAATTAAACATTTTTCATTATAAATCTTTGTCAGCATGCATATTATAATGTGTGATAAAAAATATGATCATAAAAAAAAAGAATTTAGGGAAATTAAAAGAAGTTCCATGTATTGTGTGCGAGTGTTAGTGGTGGCAGCGTCAGAGGCAGAAGACTGCACACACGTGAGCACACCGTACCGAAAAATAAATAATAATAATGAGGTTAAAAAATTTGAAATGTTTTGAGAAGAAAAAAACAAGCAAGTTCTACTTTATTTAATTTTGTTCAATTGCATTGGAAACAACGCCCTCTATCTTCAATCTTCATCCCTTTTTTTTCTTCTCCCATTCACGTGTAGTTTTAAGCAACAATGTTATAAAGGGGGCACAGGCACAGTGATACTGGCTTTTGTTTTCTTTCTACTTGGATTTTGGATATTAATTTTCTACGTGGCATTTTATATATTCAAATGTAATTTTATTTATTTGATTCAACAAATTTCACCATTAATTTGCAAATCTATATATTGAGATCATGCATGTAGAGATATGTAATGGTCACAGAGATTTTCCCAAAAAATTGGGAACTCGAATTTGCTAGTACGAATGTTTTGAGAAGCTGAGAGTGTGTTCATGGTAGAAAATGGACTACACATGGGGCAACTTAGCTTAGCTTGCATTTATTGATGCTGGTCCCATTGTTCATTCACTTTCATGAATTTGGCAAAATAATTCCTCTCTTTTCATGATATCAAAGAGAAGCCTCAAATTGGTAGCTTGATATGGAGTTGTTTGTGTGTATCAGATTTTTGGCATAATCCACTGGGCCCTCTTCTTCTGACCTAGTTGTCTTATTTTTTCAGAGAGATGCAGTTTTCTTAATTTCAACAAAAATTATATTAACATTCATATTTGATAATAACTAAATGATTTTTAATTTATTTTTAAACTTTTTACATATATTACCATATACTATATAGTATATTAGATACATTTGGTCGTTGCTTCACTCCTATGTTAAATAATTGTTTCCCAAAATCCCAGCATGACCATTAATTAAATCTTATTATAGTATCTTTTGTAGTGCAATCATATGTCATATAAACATGCTAACTAGTGGAGCATTTCTAGTGTAATTAGTCTAGGTTGTGTTGTTTAAACTTTCATCATTAGGTCTTAAAATAAATTAAGTTTACAAGAAAAATTCAGGTGCCAATTAACTTTTACGTGAAGTTGATAGTTGAGAGCTGTTCAATAATTTGACTAAATTTTCATCTAACGACTTTTAACTATCAACTTGACGTGTTGATTGCACTGAATTTTCATCGTAGATATAACTATATAGTATAGAACACACAACATTATTTCTCATGAGAAAGATACTTGATGATAAGCAAAAATCTTTGTGAACCCTAATTATCATTCTCACTTTGCTGCTTCTTCCAATTATATAATTTAAGGGGAGTAATAGGTAAACAATGACTATCTTGAACAACATGAACAACCACCAATTAAATAAAAACATACTACATCTCTAAATTAACCATCTAAATCTTAATATTAAAATAATCATCCGTACATTTAGTGAAATCAACCTTCAATATATCTATTATTTACATTATTTAATATTTTTATTATCTGCCTGTACTTTTTCATAATTTAATTGTGGTTTTTGTTTGCATGGCAGGCGTGACAGTTTCATTACTCACAGAGCCTTTTGTGATGCATTAGCACATGAAAATGCATCAAGACACCCTCCTCTAAACCCTTTTGGAAATCTCTATCCCACAAACAACAACAACAACATCTTGAGCCTTGGAAATAGTACTAGCACTTTCATTGCACCAAAATTTGAGCATTTAATATCACCACCACCACCACCACCATTCAATAACAACAACCACCACCACCACCAATCTGCATTATTATTTTCACATCACTCATCATCATCACCATCACCATCACCATCACCATTCTTCATGGAAGGATTTCAAGAACTCCAGCCTCATCATCAACACCAACACCAACAAGAACCCTTATTATTCTCAACTAATAATAACAACATGAACATGTTCAACCTCAGTTTCTTCCCAAGAAGCAATAATAGCAGTGGTGGTGGAAGTAGCGTCATCACCGATCATCATCACCAAATTGGATCAGCTTTTTCTTCTTCTTCATCTTCAATCTTCGGCAACAATAATTCATCACTCCAACAACAACAACAACAAGAGAACAACAACAACAACAACGACAACAACATGTGTTCTCCACACATGTCTGCAACTGCATTGCTCCAGAAAGCTGCACAAATGGGTTCAACAACTTCAACCACCAATAACAGTAACCACAGTGCTTCTTCTCTACTAAGAGCAATGGCCAATAATAACAACAACCACCACCACCACCTCAATGCTGACGTGGACAATGATGAACACAACGACAATCTTCGCGGATTGATGAACTCTTTGGCAAATGAAAACATATCTTCTTCCATATTCGGCAACGTGAAAGAGAATGGAAACAACCACAATAATAACAATCTTGCTGGTGTGTGCTTTGGAGGATCTGATGATAAGTTGACGTTAGATTTTCTTGGTGTTGGAGGAGTTATCAGAAACATCACTGGGATCAGTACTACTTCTTTCGACCCAACAATGCAATGATATATAACCTACTTTTATTATTAATTAATATCAATATAATGTGTATTAGAGATTAATTTCTTTTATTTTTTTTCACTTTTTTTTTCCAAAGAATGTCTAATTGCAATGCCAACTTATACATGATGACATTGTTAACTAAGTAATATATGTCATAAGCATCACTTTTGTGCATATAATTCTCGTATATATACTTTTTGTTTTTAATATTAAATGTGATAGATAAGAAATAAAAAATATGTATAAGAAAGAAAAGGAGATATTTTAATAAAAACACTAAAAATATCTTTTTTTTAAGATGTTCACATATATCATATTATTATTGGATATTTTTATTAAATTGGTTAATAATTTATTTTTTAATAAACTAGAACAAAATTGGTTTATTATAACAACAATAACAAATCTAATTGTCTGCATTATAATTATTAGATCCGATTTAATCCGATCGAATTATACAATCTAAACCGAATATCTTTAAATTTTTTTATAAAAAGAAATTATATCATTGATTTTTTGTTTTGCGGACATTTAAATCTCTAAAAAGTTTAAAAATATAATTAAATCCTTAAAAAAATTGGATTTATTATTATTATTATAAAAAAGTCGATTTTATTATAATTTGTTAAGAAATTCAAAAACAATCAGTTAATTAATACGTCCAATAATAATGTGACATGTAAATATCTTTACAAAAAGTCGTTTTATGCGTCTTTTTAGAACATCTCAAATAAATCTTGAAAACTAACCCTTGTTCTAACTAACAAAAAAATTAGAAAAAAATATTTAAAACCCCAAAGTTCAACTAAAAAGAACGTTTAAAAGTGAAACAATGTAAAATTAATTTAAGATTTTAGAAATTTAAAATTTAAAATTTATAGTTCAAGATTTATAAAGGAATTAATTTTTTAGAGTAATATAATTGAATTTGTGTGTTGATTATATTGGTTATTTTTTGTGAACTCCCTAATTAAGTTGATAAAAAAATGGTTCAATCATTTCATTTCTCTTGATAATTAGGGTTTGGATGTAAAGTGTGAAATATTCATCAACACGTCCTTTAGTGTCCATTTTCTCTAGTTCTTTGAAAGTGATAGGCAATTAATTAATTAATAATGTATATTGTATAGATTTATATTTATAAATATTTACTGTTGCATTGAATTTTCATGGCTCCGAGGATAGAAAAAATAAATAATTAATTACTAGCAGTAAAGAGTAATGTGGATAGTGAAGCATATATAAATATAAACGAGGAAGCTGGCTCTCACTTTCTGAGAATCTTCACATGTTGGCTATATTCCAAGGGAAGCGACAAATATGATTTATTTCATTATTTTTCTTACCGTCTATATATAATATTCCCAAAACTAACCTTAAAAGTAAAGCTAGCTACTAGCTAGTTTTTCTACCTAATACCATATAATTAAAGAATAATAATTCTATTTAATTTTATGCTAATTAAGCTAAGGTAGTTCTGTATCCTAGCCATATATAGTTTTTAGGTACTATTTTGTGTTCACATATTCTCTCTTAATATTTATGTCCCAAGTTATTATTGCATGATATAGCATGCATTGTAGAGCGTACTTTTTTTTCCTTAGAACGTTAGTTAGGGTTAGCTAGCTTAGGAGTCAATTTTAATTTGTCATTCAATTTGCCAATGATTTTTAATATATATTACCAATTATATATGATGAGGACTAAATGTAGAATAATCGATTTAATTGTCTACTTAAACAAATGTGAGATGTTTGAATTTTATTTACTCATGCATAGGGATAACATTACGTGACATTTTTTTGTCGTGAGTGATTCCATTATTTGTTTTGGGCATAGGGATATCATTTAGTCCGTGACCATATCATATCGTCTTTATGCATGTTGTACTTTGTTTTTCCTTTTATTTTAAGTTATTTTTTGGCCCTTATTTTTTTATAGACACTTAAATAAAATAAAAATTTAAATATAGTTATTTTTATGAAAAATTACTAGTTAAAAATTATTAAATAATTTAATATATTTAAATACATTATTATTTAATAATTTTTGACTAATAATTTTACTTAAAAATTGTACCTGAATTTTCACCATAAATAACAACTCCTTCAAATGCGAAGGAGAGTTTATCAACCATGCTCATTTCATACAAAACCAGGCATTCTTAGAAAGAGATAACATGCTTTTTATTTTTTTTAAACAAAAGTTATTAAACTTTTTAACCGTCTGACCAAAAACATATCTAGTCACAAGCTCAACTAT
>NC_029781.3:105528954-105530215 GCF_000817695.3 Arachis duranensis
CAGAATTGTATATATATATATATATATACGCGCTCATCATCACTGAAAGTACAATTGACTTCTCCACTTCCAACGATATATGCTGCAACGAGGAAATCATCGTTTCTAATATAAGTAGTAGGTGTTTGGATTATTTAAGCATTAGTTTTAGGTTTGAATTAATTAATTTTTAAGACAGTGTGTTCCAATAGAACTAGAAATTATTAGTTGTTAAATCTCAGCCGATGATTATCTAAAACTGTGTTTTAAAAGAGAGATTGAAACTGAGAGTGAGAGATTAACGTAAAAATAATTATTATTACGAATCTTATTATTCATGCCACGTGGCACATCGTCATGGTTTGGCCATGATGTTGGTGGTGGTTGAAGAATTTAATTCAACCAAAACATGACAAAGTGCACCATAACTAATCATCAACAATCAACAAATAGTTAACACAACTGGGAGTTCAATAAATGAAGGTGGAGAATGTTTTCCTCATTTTTTAATATAATTTATTAACAAGAAATATTTATTATATTAATACAATAACATTGAACTACAATTTTTTTTTTCTCATCAGCTACATGTGAGAAGCGATGATGATTATTAATGGAGATTGTAACAAGAAGAACGTAACACAATAATGATTTAAGCAGGGGACTGAGTACTTAGTACTTACGCTGTGAGTGTCTGCAGTGTGTACCCTCTATCTTCTTGTATATATATCTTCTCTGTGTTGTTCACGGCAAAATTAAACAGCAACACGTGAACATGGAAATTATTTGGACATGTCTCCCATCCAGGACAAACTAACGAGAAATCTAGCTAGCCTCCTTTTGCTGCGGTACACTCACAACACAAATGTTTTTTATAATATTCATGTTGATTATTTTTGGAGAAAATGAAATAAGGTGGAAACTCAGGTACAGTTGACTTCAAGTGAAGTTGATCGCTGAGAGTTGTTACATGATTTAACTGATTTGACTAAATTTTTATTTAACGAACTCAGCTATATCAACTTTACATTAAGTTGACTGTACCTGAATTTTCACAATGAAATAAACAAATAAATTGGCTATTTAAACAGGTTATTCTAGAGATCACAGAAGAAGATTATTTAAAAATTATAGAGAAAAATGAGTATACAATATTAAAATGTTGGTAATGTTAGAAAAAAAATTAAAATTTATTTTATTTAATTATTATTAATTATTATAATAATTAATAAATATTAAATAAGATAAATTGTAACTGATTTTGCTTAAATTTTTTTTGTTA
>NC_029781.3:105530521-105549930 GCF_000817695.3 Arachis duranensis
AGAATTATTTTATTTAATATTTTTAATTTCATAAATATAATATTTATAATTATATATTTATTATTTTTAATATTATATATTTATTTAAGTGATAATTAATGAATATAAATAAAAACAAAGAAAATAAATTATAATTATTTTTAACCTCAAACTTTGACTTTCAAACAATTCTATTTTATAATAGCGCTCTTTCCTAACTTAAACTTTGGTCTCCAAACATTTTCATTTTATATCATACATAGTATTTTAGCTAGCATCGACATCTTTTAACTATTAGATTAGATGTGATGAGATAATCTGATATAGATATCACGAATTTCATGTTCTAGTTAATAGTAAAAAATATCTAAGAACTAATAATGTTTTTTCAGATGGTAGAAGATGATTCACGTGGGGGATCGGAGGGAATTGAAGGGGGTTTATTTATGGTTGACATAGCTTCCATTTTTCATTACATATGCAGCGTGAGAGACTAATAAGAGGGAAAAAGACAAAGGAAGCCATAGGAGAGGGAAAGAAAAACCAAACTGTACACAAAAAGAAAGCATCTTAAACCCTTTCCCTCTCTCTATACCTATATATAGTCACCCACCCGAAGGAATCTAACAAGTCAGAATCCATTTCTCATCTTGCATGATTAGCAATTTTTGATCAAATACAAAAATTTCAAATGTTTCATGATGAAATATATGTTAATTGGAAAGGATTACAATGTGTTAGCATAAGTAATAATAAAATAGTTTTAAAAATTTATTTTGTGTTTAAAATTTTATTCGAACTAACATAAATTAGGTATAAATATCTAAATTTATTAATTAAGGTTGATGTCTAACAATACTCTTTAACAACTCAGATAATATGAAATAGTATACTTTTATTAAAAATTTCAGGAGAATGAAATGAAATTTTTTCTATCGTTTCTGTTTTTAACTAACTCTTAAAATATGGTTTAATTATTAAACTTTAACTTGTTATTATTTATTATAATGAACTATGAATAATCTAAAAAATTTATTTTTTATTCATTCAATCTCCTTAACCAATATTTTATTTATCTCAATTATAACTCAAATTCTTTTACGAGAGTTGACGGATTTTTTATTATTGACTAATAATTAATTTTACAAGTATTTAAATTATACCAAATATCTATTCAACTAGCATTTTAGAGTATGTATTAGATGTTCAAAATAAAAAATATAATAAATATGGTATTAATTACCATGTTAGTCATATGTAAAAAAACTCTATTACCATATTATCTTAAAAATATCATATTGACAAATATATATATAGTAATTATAACTATTAAAAATTTTGGAATGAAAATTTAATTGTCATATCTTTATATACACCATTTATATATATAATTTAATAAATGAGATCTATTAATTTTGTATTAATCCTCTTTTTAAATAATATATATTAATAATAATAAATTATTTGACACATAATAAATTAAATTATAGTCATAATAATTATTGTTAAAAGTTAATTGGAAATATAATTTGTTTCATACTTATTATATGTTTGCTAGTGTTTAAAAGTTAGCTACTTTTTGCTATTATTTCAATATATGATTGATTATTTTGTGAAAATTCTTTTACAAATAGTAGGATATACATGAAATTTAAATTTATATATAAATTACTTAAATTCAATTTGGAAAAATAATTACATAAAAAGACCAAAAAACGCTCTAACAATAATACACATATCTTTTCTGTATTGACATATACATCTTGGTCAAATCATATTTTTGAGGTGACTTTTTGGATGTAAAAGCTTGTTTACTTTGTGAGATAATGTGATTTACATACAATGATATATGCACGTGAAAAATCTAAAAACCTACTAAAAATTGTACACAAATATGAATTAAATACTAAATCTAAAATTTATTATTAAAATTAATATGTATTTTAAGAATATGTTTAAAATTATTATAATAGAAAATTTTAATTTTTTTAAATAAATACACAACAATTATATTATAAAATTATGGAAAATATATATATACAAATCAACGTAAAATTAATGTTACACAAATATCCTAAACTGAATAGACATTTGCATAATATTAGTTTTAAATTGATTTATTTATATTAATTAATAATTTTAATATGTATAATGCACATATTAGTTAAAATATTAATTATTTATTATTTTATATTTTAAATTATTCATTTTGTTTTAAGTGATACCAATACTAATAAATTATAGTTCAAATGGTATAATCTCCCTATATTCATCTCAAAGTTAAGAATTCGAGTCTTTCTATCTTTAGAAAAAAAAAGTGGTACCAATGCTAAATACCAAATTATTCTCACCAAAGCCATCCAGGCATCCGTCATCTTAAATAATTTGAGAAATTTTATGTGGTTTGAGAATAAATAATATTTTTATTGTGTATCATTTATTTAGTTTAAATTTTAATAATATAATTCAATTAAAAATAAATTTTTATTTTATTAATTTTTAACATTTTAAATTAAAAAATAATAGTAACTTAATATAATAATGCGCCTGAAAATTTCTCGTCTAACAATTCCATTATTTCCATAGTCATTATTAGTCAATGGTCACCACTCCCCCCTACTTTGACTTGTGTTACCTACTTGTGTGTGTTTTTAAAATTGTTGTCTTCTCTGTCGTTTTATCCCAAAACGACACAACACCGCCCAACATGAACGCTGAACGCACCAACGACACTCAATGCACCTCTCACGCATCCGAAGATTCCAGCCGACGGCGCACCGCCACACTGCCGGTGACTCCTTCCTTACCATGTCACCGGAACCCGTTGTCATCCATCTCCGGCGTACCCTCGCCGCCGCCCTCCTCTTCTTCGCCGTTTCTCTCTCTTGCTTGATTCTCTTCGGAAACTTCGAGCACTTTCGGTTCTTCCCTTCCTCTCATCGATTCCCCAATCTCCCCACCGTTTTCCCTTCGCAGCTCAACGATGCCGACGCGGTGAGTTAAGGTTCTTAGCTCTCCTCTTTATGTAGAAAAGAAAAGTTTGATTTTGTGTTTCGAATTGAGTGAGGGAATGGATTCTCGAATAAGGTTTTATTTTTTGGGTACTAATTTGAGATTTTGAGCTGAAATCTGTGTTGTTTAGTTAGCTTATGATGTATATTTTAGATTGAAATGTCTTTCAATGGTGTTGTTGGTTAGGACTTAGGAGTTACTTTTTTTGGATAGTTGTTTTCTTTTTTTAATGATCCAGTGACTAATGACTAATCCCGATGCAATGATGAAACAGAGGAGGATGAAATCTTGCCCCATTTCCTTTTTTTTTTGGAGAAAATTCTTTCTTTGGATATTATGCAAATTTAGTAGTTGGCTTGTTCTCTAAATTTAGTACTTAGCTCACTAGTCTGCCTAATAAAATGTGGGTTTTGAATCCCACCTTGTGTATGCAGCAACTCATTGGCCAGCGGAAAACCCTTAAATGGAGCTCCGATTTGCGACGAATTAGTCATTGGCCTGCCAGGCTAAGGGATACTTAGGAAAACCAAAAAAAAAAGTTGTGATTGGAAAGTTCGGATGTCTGGCAAATTTATGGACAAAGTTTCTTTTCCACATGACCACATCTAATAGCTTAGTTTTCTTCCATGTCCATGCTCTAGCCCTGTTTTTTCCAACTAAAAAAAGTAGTTGGCTTGTGTAATAGTTGAAGAAAATCCTAGTTATATCCTTAATGTCTGTATGTTCTAAGCCTCTCTGCCACTCCACAAGAGGTGTCGAACATGCTGGCTTGTTTGATATGGTTTTTTGTTTGCTTGACAAAACACTGCAGTTGTTGAGGCAAAGTCTGGAATCAAAATGAAGGCTTTCTTGAATTCTTCTTGTGTTTTATTTGTTCAATTTGTTGGTGGAACAAGTGGTCACAGTTTTTATTCTGTTTGGCTCTTCAGGCTAGCAATGAATATCCACTCGAAGAAATTCTGAAAGAAGCTGCCATGGAAGACAAAACTGTTATCTTAACCACATTAAATGAAGCATGGGCATCACCAAATTCGGTCATTGATCTTTTCCTTGAGAGCTTTAGAATTGGATATCGTACACGTAGGCTTTTGAATCATTTAGTAATTATTGCATTGGACCAAAGGGCGTTTGCACGCTGTAAAGTTATACACACCTATTGCTTTTTGCTTGTTAGTGAAGACAGTGACTTTCATGAAGAGGCATATTTTATGACTTCTCGCTACCTTAAAATGATGTGGAGAAGGATAGATTTTCTACGTTCTGTTCTTGAGATGGGGTACAATTTTGTATTCACAGTAAGTATTTCAATGGCTACTCTCTTTCTATTTCACATGATGTAATCTTTGGAGTTGTGTCTAACTGTTATTAACCTGGAAAAGCTTTTCAGAGTATGAAATTTTCCTTTTAATCCACCGAATTGTAATCGCAGCTTATTCATAACCTGATCAACCGCAACCAAATTTTTAGCCATGCATTTGATTGTTGATTCTTCCATTATACACACACTAAGTTTCTTTTACATCATGGAGAAAAATTTTAAAAGGAAAAGAAGAATTAAAATATTCTATATAGGAAGCAAGATACATTTCTAAGATGTCTAAATTAGATTGATGTGATTGTATTCCTCTTCCAGGATGCTGATATCATGTGGTTCAGGGACCCATTTCCTCGGTTTCACCATGATGCAGATTTCCAGATAGCATGCGATCATTTCACCGGTAGCTCGTATGATTTAGAGAATAGACCCAATGGAGGGTTCAACTTTGTAAAGTCCAATAATAGATCAATAGAGTTTTACAAATTCTGGTACTCTTCGCAAGAAGTCTATCCGGGATACCATGATCAGGATGTGCTCAATTTCATCAAGGTAGACCCTTTCATCACCGATATAGGACTGAAAATGAGGTTCTTGGATACAGCAAATTTTGGTGGCCTTTGTGAACCAAGCAAAGATTTAAATCAAGTTTGTACAATGCATGCGAATTGTTGCTATGGCATGGATAGTAAGCTTCACGATCTTAGAATTATGCTTCAGGATTGGAAATACTATTTGACCTTGCCTCCTAAGTTGAAGAGATTGTCAGTTATCTCCTGGAGGGTTCCTCAGGAATGCAGGTTGGCTATATTTACTTTGGTTCTTGCTTACATTTTGATTTACCTTTTGCTCTTTTTTTCTTTAATTAATGGATTCTGATTGGGTTGAAATGTTTTCTCAGCATTGATTCTCTCAGGCACCAAGGTTCACCGGAGATGAGTGTTGAAGAGGATTAGAGTTTCATTGCACATTTCTCATACATGATTATTGATTAATTACATGATGCATCAAAGTGAAAGTTCTACTAGGATGCTGCAAAAAAAGACTATATAGCACTGATACTAACATGGAGACAGGACATGGGACATAATATAACATGAATATCTAGGATACTCACTCCAAATTTTGGAAGTTGTAAGATTTAAGATACTGATATCATATGTGTATATCTTGTACTATTTTCTTTGTTAGATTTGTGTGTTATACTGTGCTCAAGTCCCCAGAAAAAAAAAAAATACAAGCAGATTGCATTGTATTTGTAAGGTGTGATTAGTAAGTGTCCTAGGACCAAAAAAATATAGACACAGGAAATAGAAGACAAAATAGAAAACTTGTGTCTTCTTCTTGTCTCCACCTTTTATAGATTTTGGGTTGATAGAAAATTATAAGCAAATTTTGTCTCAAAATATAAACATTTTGATTGTTTTTGTATATGTTCCCTAAATAGGTTCGTTGTTTTTGTTAATCACTTGTTATTTCAACCCATATAAGATATTTTAGTTTTTCTGTTGTTCTCTGTAATCTCTTGTTTTGTGCTTGAAATATATGAGGATGATTCCTCTAATCTATATTATAAGAATTTTTCTGGATAAAGTATGGAAAGATTGACAAGTGGATATAGCAAATTATGTAAGTGACACTAAGCTGTTCATTCTTCTTCTATTTTACATTCTATAATGTAAGTGACAGAATGAGAGCTTAACGCCTTAACCAAATATGGTTACTAAAAGGGTGAAGTAGCCAGTTATTAATATTTCAATAGTCCTATTTTAATTTTAAAAAAAATTTAAACGTCTTATTTTAATCTTATAAAATTTTAAACAGGTTAAATATTGTCTCACCATTAAATTCAATACGAATAATTAGTATATTCAAAAGTCAATAATAGTTAATTTTAATATATAAGTAAATTCGATTCGTCAACAATGAACAACATAATTTTTTTTTATTCAGAAGCATTGACGATTGATTGATAGAATTAAGGATTTATTTACAAGAAAGAAATTGAGAAGATAAAATATTATAACAAGATTTTGGTTATGTTTTTGCTTTTTCTAATACACCGAAGAAGATATAAGTTAACAATAATATTATTAACATCTATATCACTTATTCCGTTAATTATTCGTATTAAATTTAATGGTAAGATAACATTAAATTCATTTGAAAATTTTTAGAATAAAAATAAAACATTTAAACCGTTAAATACTAAATTAGAATTTGACCTAAAATATTAAAAACTAAAATAGCACTTTACTCTATTAAAATTTGCTATATCTGGAGGCTCATTCTCCCAGCAAAATAGTTATTTTCTCAAGAAAATGTTTTTCTTTTCTCACTCTTTTTATCCATTATATATGACATTTAACGATTAGCATGGCAAGTTAACGTGACATATAGACAGTTCTTTGTGTGAATGGATAACAACTGAATTATTGTGAAGGTGGCTCAAAAATAAATTTTCAACTTTCCTCTATTAATATTAGAAATTAGATGTACCTAATTCAACTTCAAAAACCAATTTTTGCAATAAAATTTGCTACATATATTGTTATGAAAACTTTGAGTTTTAACATTTAGACAACGTGGGATTTTATATACACTAAAAGAAAATTGATGATAAATTGGTAAGATAAGATAGACGAATCTAGGTTCGGCAAGAACCAAAGGAGGTATCTCTTAGCTTTTTCAAACTGTATCTTCATTAATTCTTCTTTTTTTTTTCATTTATATATATTAATATTACTATAACTTCGTTAGGTTATAATGCATCTTCTAATCTTGATTAAAGAATAATTAGTAACAGCAGAACGAATTGTGTTTATTATTTTTCTTGTGAGAAACACGAGCTGCATGCATGTGCCTAGTCATCATTTTCTTTTTCTCAGCTAGCTTAATTATTTGTGGGGTAAGTCTTTAACTATATATATTCCAAAAATAAAAATGGCAATACATAAAAAAAATATAAATATATATATGGTGGAAATTTAGCCGAAAAGGAATATATATGGTGGAAAACTTTCAAGAGAGCTCCTTGAAAGTCGTAAAGATTAAAGATTGGAATATGCTCTTTTTTCTTTTCTTATTTTTTATTTCTTTCCCTTTTTTATGGTTTTGTTTGTGGATTTCTTGAAGCTAAAAAGATTAAACAGGATAAAGCAAATATATAAAATAGGAATAATAATAATGCATGGGAATCACTTGCTACTAGACACAAACCAATGAGAAATTCTATAAAATCATTAAATTTATTATTTTTAACTATCAGTTAGTTATTAATATTTAAAAATATATTATTAAATTATTAAACTAAAAAAATTAAAATAATAATTAAAAACAATAAATTCTCATAACTCTTAAATATTTTTTCAAACTAATTATTGGGAATCGCCTTCAATGACACTTAGACTTCCATTAGTGAATGAAAAATTGCCATCCAATAGGAACATGTTTGGACAAATATATGCTCTTCCAACTCAACACAATCTATATAATATTAAACAAAAATAATTAAAAATGCAAAATTCTCATACGTTTGTTGAATTTGGAAAGTCCATTAGTATAATATCGTATCAATATCCCTGTTAATTAATTAATACAAAGGAAATTGCCCACTCTCTTGCTAGCTAGCTAGTTCTAAAGAGAGAACCTTGACTTTGGTGCCAAGGGTATCTAATTTTATTTCTTATAACTTCAACTGCCCTGAAAATGTGGCATTATTGGGGCCCATTAAGAATCAAAACAATGCTTTATTTGGGCCCCACTATATTAGTTTTGTGCTGGCTTAGTGGCTTTCCATGAAACATAAATAACCTAATTCAATTAACTTAGTCTATTAAAATTTAAGGAATACATAATTCCCTCCTCACACGCTATCCTTTTGTTTAAGCAAATTAGGTTTGATAAAATGATACTCCATGCATAGATTCATTATATTGCCCATTTAACATAATATACATACAATATATATTAATTAATTTCAAAATCATAAATTCAAATTGTAAAAAAAAAATTAAAAAAATCTTCCATAGCTAAAGAGTAAGACATAGTTTAAAACTTAATTAACAAAAATATTATTTTGTACACTAAAATTAATTACTAAAATCAGCCACTAATGTATTTATATATAAATACATGTATAGTTTAATTTATTTTTAATGTATATTTATATTCTAACATTTTTTTGAAACAAAAAGCTCAACACAACCACGTAAAACAGCTAAAAAGTACAACCTTACTAGCTACTAAATAACGAAACAGAAAATTAAACTGTAGTCATTTTCAACATTACCATCAACAACTAGAATGATCAAATTCAACCCACTCTTTGTAGCTCTTAATCGACTTGTTGATAACATCCGCAACACCTGTTTCTTGATTCCTAACTATCTGCCATTCCTTTCCAATCAAGTATTCCAGATGATAGCACAAAACTCATCAAAACAATAATCCGATAAACTTCTCTACCAATCTTTAAGCCACGTCTCAAAAAACTCTTCAATCCATTCCACGCTAACCAACACCCGATCAATGCGACGGCAGGATTAGTCCCTCAACCAAGTAAAGCTCTAAATCCATCAACTCCATATCCTGTCACAAACTCATTAAAATCACCCATATAGTAAATTGGGACTTACATAACTAGAGATAAAGCTCAACTCTTCCCACACAGTAAGCTTGTCCTCTCTAACATGCGCATAAACAAAACGTACAATTGAAACTATTATTCGTCAACACTTCTTTTATACACAACTATCTATTTCCTTTATAACAATTACTCAATTTAAACATTATATCATCCCACATCAACAATAAATTCTCAAAATTGCACTACATCAAATTTAGTCACCACATACTTATTAATTTCTATCGATCCTAATATGTTTATCTTATTTTTTCTCTTAAAATTTTTTACCATTTCTAACTTTTCGATACACCGTGTATTTCCATCTTCTATACTCAAACTTTTCTATGTACTTTTAATTAATATTAATATTAATATTAATATGTGCACTTAGAACAAAATCACAATGTTAACTAAATTTAAATTTAAAAACTTTAAAATATTATTCTTTTAAAATATTTGGGAATAACTCTACCTTATTCATAACTGTAACTGTTGAACTTATGTGTAACTGTTGAACTTATGGTCCACAGAAAGCATCTAATATCGGTAATAGCTAGATAATAATTAGAACAGATAGAAGAGATAAGTTAACAGTGGATCTGTTAACCAATATTCATAGCGTTAATGATGAAAATGTTAGAGAAAAATTTAAAAGATAGTTTTTAGGTGAAAAAGATTGCTTAACTCTATTTCACCTTATGTATCCTCATCTTTTATGTTTAAATATTTTCTCTCTTTTTATGTACTTTTCTGTATTCTTCATGTGCTCTTATAAAAATTGAGTTATATATTTTTTTAGATATATTTAAATTGAATAGAAACCTGCATAATTATCACAAATGGGATAAATTGTCTTATTAGACTTACTGTCCACAGAAAGCTTTAGGCATCTAATCTTGGGGATAACAGGATAGTAATTGTGACGGATAGAAGAGTTAAGCTAATAGTAGAATTATTAACTAATATTCATAGCGTTAATGATGGAGATGCTAGAGAAGAATCTAAAAAAGAATTTTAAATTTTTTATTTTATATTGATAATTAATTTAATATATACATAATCTAATTGTATTAATTATATGTAAATATATTCAAATTATCTTTACTTAAATTACCATCCTAATCGTCAAGTTTGATGATTATTATGGATGCAAATAATGTAAAATGATGTCCTAGTTTTATTAACGTTCACAAAAAAAATAGCTACAAAATTCAATCCACCGAACTTAGTACTCCTTAATTTTTATAGCCACTAATTAATTTATAAAACTTAACGAACTTAATGTGTTAGGTTACTATCATTTTATTTTTTATTATAAAAAGAAATATACTATAGAAGTTATAGCTAGTTATAAAAGATAAATATAAGTATGATTTTGGTTCTTAAAGTTTTTTGTCAGAATCGAATTCGCCCTTCATCTAATTTTCGATTTAAAATGGTCATTTACGTTTTATTTTAACAATTTATTGAAAAATTAGAAAAATATAATCGTGTCACAAACATAGAGGATTTGTTCAATTTTCTCCCATGAATTATATATCAACCATGAATCCGATTTTGAGAGTGACAAAGTGAAAAGACAAAGGAAAAAGAGTGATATGAGATTATTTAATTTGAAATTGATAATTATCAAAGATTGGAAGTAGTGGGTCCATGAGACAAGAGGATTAGAATTTAGAAGTTGAGAACCAACAACAGGAAAAATAAGATGAGGTGGCACAAATTAAAGAGTAAAGAAAATGCCTCAAATGGTTACTACCATTTGTGTCACACTCACATGCAAGATGCCTTTAATTTATGCATGGCATCCTCTTTCTTTAGTTTAGTTTTTGAGTAATGAAATGACAAACCACAAAACCTAGAAATTAAAACCTACTTTCTAAGCATCTAATCTAAACAAAAGAGTGATGTGGCTAGATATAACGTTTCTTAGTAAAACTTCTAACTAATTATTCATTAGTTGAAATCACAACTAACTAATTTGTTTCTTGCTTACCTCCTTTGATTTTAGAATCTTGTATTTGATTTTTAGGGCTTTTTATATTTTCGAGAATACTAAGTTATTAATTTTTACCCTAAAAAATTTAAACACTAAAAATTTTAATTATGAAAAATATAATTTTTCTATAAATATTAGTTAATTTATATCTTTTATAATTAAAATTATCACGCTTAAATCTTTGATGTTTAGAAATAATTTATTCTATTTTCTATTACAATGGGTTAAACCTTTGGTCCATGAATAAAATGAACATCATCCACACTATCCAGAATAACCATCCGAATACTTAAGTTAATTTTGGAGTTCACCAAGGATCGAACCCTTAACCTTTCGGATCTAGAACTCTAATACCATGTCATGAACCCACTCATCCCAAAAACGTAACCTGATAGGACAATGTAACACTAATGGTCATATCTCTAATACTTCCTAAACCTCTATTGTACACATTGTACGCTTAGACCATTGGCTCCCTATACTTTTCCATTTAAAAAAATAACTAGTCTACAATAATAGATGATTAATACATACCCTAGATATATATATACATAGCAAATTAAAAATATTATTTAACCATTTAAGAGCTAGTTATCCTAAATAAGAAATATAACAACCAATAATATAAATGTCAAATAAATTTTTGTGGGAATAATAATAAAGGAATAAATTCTACAAATTATATCTTCCAATTTTGCTTCTGTTTTTTTTTTTTTCAAAAGTAACAAATCCTTTTTAGAAGTTATAACAACTTTAGAAATTATTGAAATATGAATTTGGGTTCAACAATGAAAAGACATGAAGAGTGTGTGGAACAATATTCGAGGTACCACAATATATATTCTCCATTACCCTTACTCAATTCCCATGCACCAAAAATTAAGACACAGTTTTCAATTGAGAACACAAAGAAATGATGATGAACCAAAATCAAGCAATGATGAGAAAAACAAGAACGTTCCAATTGCAAAAAGCACCATCCAATATACAAGAGCATCAATTCATGATGACATCCCCTAATGTTATTGACCAATATTCCAATTTTACCCCCAAGAAAGCATCACCATCACCGCCACCGCCGCCGCCGGTGAAATTTCCAACATCACCGGAACAAATATTTGGACAAGAGATCATACACTTCAGCCATCCACAACACAGCTTGTCAATGGTGGAGATGGGGGAGGTGTTTGTGTGTGTGGGATGTAAGGAATATGGATGTGGAAAGAGATTTGTATGCCAAGAATGTGAGTTTCAGCTTCATGATTTTTGTGCTTTTGCTCCTCCTGCTCTCAAGGCACATCCCTTGCATTCTCAGCACTCCATCTTGTTCCATTCCAAACCAGGTCTTACTCTTTCTTCTCTCTATTTTTATTTATTTATTTATTTTTTAGTGAGATGAAAATTCAGGTGCAGTTGACTTCGCGTAAAGTTGATAGTTGAGAGCCGTTAAATAAAAATTTAGTCAAATCATCTAACAGTTTTCAGTTATCAACTTCATGTGGAGTCGACTGCACTTGAGTTTTCATCTTTTAACGATGGTGTTAAGATTTGACATTAAAACTTGGTATATATTATCCAAATCTTTACTATTAAACTAACCCTAATGACTCATCAGATGAGACTATATATATATAAAATTTAATTTTAATGTACTGTTAGTATTTTATATTAATTTTACACTTACATCTAATTATATAACGTTAAATTAATAAAAATAATTATTTTTTATGTTCATCGTATAAATAGTCATCTAAAAAAATAGATATCATTATATAATTATATAAAATATTTTATACTATACATACATTAAAATTAAACTCATATACATAAAAACATGTTTTAGCTAATATTATTTGTATAATTATGTCATGTCTATTATTTGAGATAAAAGAGAAAGAGAAGGAGGGGGAGTGAATGGCATATGCTTGGATATTTGTTTTTCCTTCTTCTGCTTCTCCAGCTCAGATAACTTTCTTAATTATTCATGATTTTTTTTAAATAATATTTTCTTTATAATTATAGACTTTCAGCTTTTCTTTCCTTCTTTTTAAATAAAATATTTTTTAGCTTTTTTTAACCATATTATACATATATAGATATCACATATTATATAGATATTAGAAATTCGCCACTTGTATAGGAATATAGAATGATCATATATATTTAATTATATTTATAATCAAATTTTNATGAATAGTTTTATTGTGTTCACCAAAAGTTTATTCTTTTGCATTATTGAAAATTTTGTTTATTTTAGAAGTTGATTACTTTATTAAAAAACATGTAAATTTTGTTTAAATATATACAAATATACAATAATTAATTTCTGATATTCATAGAATATTTTAAAATTTTAGGGGTTTTGTAATAAGCCCAATCTAACCCTTTCCACTAAGTTAGATGGTTTTGTTAGATATAAAAATTATTTATGTGTCATTAAAATATTCATGATCAAAATTTCATTTTTACCAATTTTTTCAAATGAGATATTCTTAAACATATGAAAATTTTAAATACTAATAAACATATAATTGAGAAAATAGAAAAAAGGGCCTTAACCTTTTGATATGTAGATATTTAAGTTTTTAAATATTTAAAAATATATTTAAATTTTTAACTTTTTTAAAATTTGATATATTGATCCTTTATATTCATTTAATTTGGACCTGTTAGACCCAATGAAAAAATTAAGCGTGACTCTCATTATATTGACCTGGTTGATACAGAAGTACACGTGAGAGAATTTTTAAAATGGGACAAATTAGACCCAGTAATCAATGTGTCCAAATTTTAAAGGAGTCAGAGACTTAAATATATTTTTAAATCTAAATGTCTGCAGACCAAAAATTTAGGATAGATTTATACTTTTTTTTTTTCAATATTATAATTAAATCCTAGTTTTAGAATTCTTTAATAATTCTAGTTCACATACATATCAAAGTTAATTACTCATATATGTATATGATGAATTTCAGCTAAAAGTGGAAAATCCAAATGTGATGTTTGTGGGAAACCAACCAAAGGCTTTGCATTCATATGCACTGCATGTGGCTATCAAATGCATCCATGCTGTGCCATGCTCAACACTGAAATTGACTACCCACCTCATCCACACACCCTTAAGATCCTCCCGGCCGCCGCGACCGCCTCGGCCGCAGACTCCACCGGCTTCATATGTGGGGAGTGCAAGAGGAAGAGGTCAGGTAGGGTGTATAAATGCACTTCTCCTCAATGTGAGTACTATATCCATGCTTGGTGTGCTAAGAGCAAGGTTAATGGGCTCAAGGCCCATGGTATAAAGCCCCCAGAAAAGCCCAGCATGATTGCCACTGCTGCAAAAGTTGCTTCACAAGTTGTTATTGAATTCATTGGTGGGTTGGTTGAAGGCATTGGAGAAGGTGTTGGAGAAGTTCTTGTTCAAAACATTACTAAAGGAAGTGCCAATGATCATTCTCACACTTCCAATACTAGTAATACTACTAGCACAAGAACTAGGCCTCACTAATTAATTATTATTATATCTGGGTAAATTATTTTCATTTTCCTTAAAATATGTCATATATATTACACCCCACATTTTCTAAATACTAAGATTATATATAGGTTTAATTACTCTATTGGTCCCTATAGTTTAGCGAAATTTTCAATTAGGTCCCTATACTTTTTTTTTCTTTTTAATTGAGTCCTTGCGCCAAATTTTATTTTAATTGGGTCCCTACACTTTTTTTTTCCTTTTATTTAGGTCCCTATACCAATTCTTTTTTTTTAGTTGGGTCCCTATAAAATTAAGCCAATTACTACTAAGAGAGACTTAATTGAAAAAAAAATAGTGCAGGGACCCAATTAAAAAAAATATAAAGACCTAATTGAAAATTTCACGAAACTATAGGACCAACAGAGTAATTAAACCTTATATATATAGCACTTGACTAGTATTTTAATTACTTCTTTTAATTAAAATTTGGGATTAAGAAGATTGTGATCAATAGATACATATTTCACAAGTTAAAGATTGTGATCATATATAATTAATATCACCTAGTTTTTGGAAAAATGTCAATATGATTTACCCTATATAATATTATATATTATTGTGTGGTGAATTAATTAGTGTTAGTGGTAATATGCTTAAGATGGCTCCATTGAATTAATTATCACAAATTGTTCCATTATTGTATTGGGAATGATAAGGAATTGTATATCATTGATTTGTGCAAGTATTTATACCTTTGCTTTTCTTCTCTTTTGTATATTTTATATTTTACTATTATTTTTATTATTATGCTGAAGTGTTTGTTATTATTATTATATTATTGTACAAATTTATGTTATAAATATTGTAAGCATTGGTCAGCCTTTTCTTTTTCTTTCCGATAATTAGATAATAAAAATATTAGGGCCAATATTTAGTGGAAAAAATAGAGTTAACTAATATTTATTTAAAAATAAGATTAAAATATAAAGCATATTAATGCCTTAACATTTTTTGATAAATAATACATAACTTTTAAAAGAGATAAATAAGATATAAAAGGTTTGGTTTGTTTTTGTTTTATTTAGTTTTATTTATCTTTAAAGGTATAGGAAGAGAAGGTATATAAAATAGGATTGAAATTGAATGACTCATATTAGGGGTTTGTGTGTAATTTGGGATAGAAAGATATTCGATGAGAAGAAATTGATCAAAGAAGAGATGTTCTAATAAGACATTTTTCGATTTTACATTTTAGTTTATTAGTAATACAATATACTTCTTTTATATTTATAGTATTCTTTTTTTTCGTTTCTCCACAGTATCTAGTCTAATAAATTAAAAACTAATTCATCCCGGATCAGAGATCTTTTTAAAGGTTTGTTACTGGTAAATAAATTCCTGCAGATACAAAATGAAATTCAAACTATAAATATTTATTTAAATTGATTAGTGAGTTAACTACTCGACCAACCCAATTTGATCGGTTTATTATTGATTTTTATGTTCCATTAATTGGGCTAGTCCTTTTTATTGGTAAGAAATTGGGTTAAGTCCAATTATATATAATCTTTGTCTATAAGTACTGATGGGTCAAATGGAAATATTTTAATATGATCTAAGTTTTTGCTCGATTTATAATTGGGCCAACCTTTTGATCCACAATAGTATTACTAATAGGTATTGAACCAATCTCTGACAAAAATATATAGAATAATACAAATTTTGGAATCAATGAAAAATAAAACGTAATACAATAAACAATTTTGCGCTTATGAATATTCACACAATAACACAAAATTTAGAATCAAACGGAAAATAAAGAAAGTGAAATATAATTTTGTCCATATTATCAGCCTTATAATTTCCTAGGCTTAGGCTCAATATTATCAATAGTTTATGATGTAATATACAATGTTTTATAGTTTTTTTTTTCCAAGTATAGTATCTACCGCGAATGAAGTAACTGATTACTTTGCATATTGTTCACTTATTTAGGTTGTGTTTTGAGATATTAGAATGGAGATTAAAAAATTAGGACTCAGTATCATATTTATTAGTTTAGAGATTAATATTAAAATTTTAGTATTTTAGTATTTTTAAAAAATAAAAATACAGAAGATTAAAATTTTTGGAGATAAAAACTGAAATTTTAATAATAATTTATACCTAAAATATTTTTATTTTAATTAATTAATTCTAACTTTAACTTTTGTGTAAATTAAATTAGAGTTTCATTTTTATTTTAATCTTTATTTTTTATTTTATACCAAACACAATACTAATTACTGAAACTTCAGTCTCTATCTCTCGGTTTCTATCTCTTAGTCACTGTCTTTTAGTCTCTGTCTCTCTTCTAAACGATACCTTAAGAAAATAGACTAGCCAATAATTTTAACGTTAATCAAAATCTAAAATAAAAATTGTACTCTCATTCTTTTTTAATATCGTTAGTATCATGTAATCATGCTAACACAATATAATAAAAAAAGTAATAATTATATCTCTAATACATTTTTTTTACGCAAAAATTATTTTTAGATTTATGTAAAATTTGCATAAACTTTTATATTTTTCTTCATTTATTAAAATCTTCTTTTAAAAATTAACAGTAACTTAACTCTAAATTTTTTTATCATAAAAAATTTAATATTATAAATGAATTTTTTTTTAAAAATTCAAACCAATAAAAAAATATTTAGGTAGACTCTTGTGTCGACCACAAAATCTAAATCTAAAGTATCATATGGTATGATAAGAAACTATGGATAGCTAAATATTAGATTACGTGAAAGATTTTAAGTGCCAATATATTAAGATAAGATTAAGTTCTTAAGATATTAATTAAAAAAAAAGAAAAGAAAAGAAAAAGAAGCTTAGTTTACGGCTGGAATGGTGGATTTGAGTAGCGATATGCACAGCTGTGATCTTCAAAAAAGTTTGCTTAACTTTGGCAGTTAGTTCCTCTGATCTTAGAAAGGCATTTGGGATATTTCTAACCCAATTAGGTGTACAGTTTCTACGCGGAGAATTAATGGTATCTTAAGTAGGATATTTTCAAATGTGTCTTGGAGAAGAAAACATTTTGTGTAAGGTTTTGAATGATGTGACTATTATTGATTTATTTCTCGGAGGTTGCATTTGTATATATTTAGCTTCATACACTTATATTTGTCTCATAATTGCATGCCATCTTGTTTTTTCAGGTGGCATGAAAGTGATGACTCAAAGTGGAGAACAATTGGCTAAAGTGATAAAAAAAAAATCTTTTTGAGTGAAATACAAATTACAAATGGAAAATTAGATTATTGGCAGAATTATTAAAAGGAAGGATCATTTTGTTAAATATACTCTATTTATCTAAAAGATGATACTTTAATAATAATATAATAGGAGGATGCTCTTATAAATATATGTCTTTTTGTAAAGACATTTATGTGTCGCATTATCATTAGACGTATTAATGAACCGATTATTTTTAAATTTTTTAATAAACTAGAATAAAACCGATTTTTTATAACAATAACAATAAATCCAATTGTTATCAGATCCGGTCGAATCGACCAATTTACATAATCTAGGGTTTTTTTTTGTTTTTTTTAAAACAAAAATCAGGGATATATTTGTTTTTTTATCAAAAAATTTAAACATGATTCGATTTAGATTGTGTAAATTGGTCGGATCAAATTAGGTCTAATAATTATAGTGCGGACAATTGAGTTTATTATTGTTGCTATAATAAACCGATTTTGTTCTGGTTTATTAAAAAATAAATTATTAACCGATTTAATAAAGATGTCCAATAATATCATGACACATGTAAACGTCTTTAAAAAAAAGACATTTTTAGTGTCTTTATCGAAGTAGTGTCCTAATATAATCTTTCATAATTAATATTTTTGTTTGAATATTTAAATTTTTTGCTTTTTTTTAAATAATTATATAAGTAATATGACTTTCATGATAATCTGAGTATGGAAAAAGACTAAAAACTACTCTCTTTCTTTTTTCCTCTAACAGAAAAAAAAACCAATATTTTTTCTTTATAATAATAATTTGATAAAAATTAAAAAACAACAGAATTTATTATTTTTGACCAATAATTTTAGTTATCAATTCAAATTTTTTTAGTCTAACAATCTAAATTTTTAACCTATATTTTCAAATATTACTAACTAACACTCACCAAATTAATAAATTTTAATAATATTCTAGCATTCTTTTAATAATTTAAAGCCTCAGTCCTTACTCATTCGGTGTAGCCAGTGGCGGATCCACGGGGGACCTAAGGTGGCCATGGTCCCCCCCAAATTTTTTTAAAAAAATAGTAAATAGTAATAATTAATAATATTAAATTTTTTTATATATAATATTAAAAAAAATATAACTTACAAAATTTTATAAATTAAAAAAACTAAAAACTGCATTATGTATTAGATATTTGAATTATTGTTGCTCTTGTTAACAAATAGCCCATTCTAATAATTAATAAAAATGGTTCTATTATACTAGCCCAAGCCCATACTATTAATTAAAGTAACACTAGTACATTTTTCAAATATTTGTTTCAAGCCATTAGAGGCATCAGCGCCACTTTTCTCTCTCTTTTAGTGGTTTCCAAACTTTTGGTCTTCTACTCTTCTCATTTTAATTTTCTTTTCATACCAAAACAAGACATATGAAGAAAAACCATTGAAGAGAAGTGAACAACAAAATATTAACCATTGAATGCACAACAAAGATTCAAAGAGGTATATTTCAATTTTTTTTAAGTTAATGACAATGTCAAGTATTATTTACATTATTTATTTAAAATAATTAATTTATTTTTTTTTATAATGGACAGTGTTCAAAGATTGAAGTGAGGACAAAACTCAATAGAATTATTTTTTTGTGAGACTTGGAACAAAAAATAATCAGGTAAATCAATAACTTTATTTTTGGTTATTATATATTTGTGTTTCTAAAATTATTTGTTATTGCTCAATAGGTTTAATATTTTTTT
>NC_029781.3:105551659-105562425 GCF_000817695.3 Arachis duranensis
CGAGCTCCTCATATTGAGTACATCTTTAGATTCTAAAGATGCTTTCAAGTTATTCAGTGTTTGCAACATATGCAATCTTGTAAAGAATTTCTATTCTTTAGATTTTTCTAAGCAAGAAAAGATTCAATTGGATTATGAGTTACAACATTATGAACTTGATGTGGTTAAAGCTCCAGATTTTTAGAATTTGTCTACTCTTGCTGAATTGTGTCAAAAATTGACAGAGACAGGAAAATCAAATATATATCCTTTAATTGATAGATTAATTCGTCTTGTTTTGACTCTTCCTGTGACAACAGCAACAACTGAACGGGCCTTTTCAGCTATGAAGATTATTAAAACAAGGCTTCGAAACAAGATGGAAGATGAATTTTTAGCAGATTGTATGATTGTATATATTGAAAAGGAAATTGCTTCAAAATTCACTTCAGAGATGATAATTGATGATTTTAGTTCCATGAAGCATCGTCGAGCAAGTTTAAAAATATCAAAATCTTAAAGTATGTAGTTGAACATTGACTTTTATATAATATAATTACTTTTTTGATATATATGCTACAAATCATATTTTGTTAATTTTTTGTTATATTTTATATTTAATTAGCCCCCTCTTATGAAATTTCTGGTTCCGCCACTGGGTGTAGCTAATTGTTGGTTCAAAAGAAGCTGTGTTTCTCACAAAGTTGTTTTGATATTTCACTCCAAAACTTTGTTAAAAATCTCTATCTATACCCCAAAAATAAATGTGAACAATATCAAATTTGTAGTTTCTTATAGCCGCGTTTGATCATTATTAAGAGTCCAAGTGTCAATTCATAAGTTACAGAAAAAAACATTACGATGTGGACATGGCGGATGATACAAGTTGGAAGGTAAGGTAAAGTAAAGTGCTAAAAGGGATATACATTTATAATTTAAATATAATATAATTTAATGTAAGAAATAAAATATTATTGGTGGTGTTATCTTCCACGCCTAGGATATGTATGTTATAAGCGAGACCTCCCAATCAATGAATGTGGTCCAAATTGCCAATACATTGATGAAAACGAAAGCCATTCATTCAATTCATCATTCATGTGCTTTCGATTTTGACGCAAGAAATAATGCAAGTTGGCCACAGTATTTTGTATTCAGCTACACCCTACAAGTACGTCGGTACATATACCTAACATTTTTGAATTATTGATACTATTATTATTAATATTTGGAAAGAGATTTTTAGTAACATTTTAGCATTTTTTATTTTAAATTTTTTCTTTTAACAAAAGAATCTAGGTTTTGCCTCTTGGTTAGAGTGGTAGACATGTGTCTCTCATATTAAGTTCCACAGCTGCTTCAGAACCAACTATTAATAACTCAACATTACGTATCTATTGATTAAGGTGAATAATAAACTTTGCACATATTCTTTATATAAAAAATATATATATTAGGAAAAAAAAAGTAGTGTGTGTGGATAACTGGATATGGATATAGTCATCAACAATATCTGCATAATTATGAATTTTAATTATATGGATATTAATTACAAGAATTAATTAGTCATAGATGCACAATCATAAATCAATGTCAGCTTCATATATTCTATATAACTAAAACCTACACTTGGTTTCAGTGGTAGCTATCACATATGACGTATCAATTATTGATTTAATAACATTATATTATATTAATTCAAGACCAACATAATTAAAAACACCCTTTAATTAAATTAGAATTATCAAATGTCAATTTGTTCAAATATGATTATAACAGACATAATAAAGTACACAGCAATAGCAGCAGCTACAATTGTCAATGATGTATTGTGGTACCGTACTATATATGAATATATCCAAGCAAACGAAATTATGGCCACTGGTTAAGAATCCTTAGCCATTGAGCATATAATGTAATCTTAATTGGACATACACTAACAAAGAAAAGGACCACGGAAAAAAGTCAAAAAGACATCATAATTAAAAAATCACATGCAAATGATAGCAGAAAGGAAAAGAAAGGAAACTGAAACCATGAATTTAATAATAATAATAATAATAATAATAATAATAATAATAATAATCATCATCATACAGATGGTCAGCAGAAACATCATAATTACACAGCCACTTAATCATAATACCCTGTACTTGTGGCCTTCCTGCTCTCATAAGTCAACTGCTTTGTTCTTGAAGCCATGCACCACCTTCCAACTTGAACATGGAGTAAACAACCAAATTCATCCTGGAGTAGAATAGTTTTGGACATATAAGTTTCTTAACAAATGAAATCTCCAGCATGATCCTTAAAAACACTATTGATTTCCCTAAAAGTGGAATGATATAGTTTGATTTCTAAGGGACTCTGTTGTGAGATTTTTATTAGTGTTCAACACTATTTTAACTCGAGAACATTGATACCCTTAATTCTGAAATTCCAATAGGACCTTATCTCAAGTCAGAATCTGCAAAGAAGGCACTAGGGCAGCCACACTTTCTTTCTCCTTGATCTTCCAAACAGCTCTGCATCGATCGATATCGATGTGTGAGGTGTTTATGTTGGCTCTCAACACAAAATGCCCGTTCCCCAAGAAAAGCAGTTTCCGCCTGCGACGAAAACAGCAACCATTGGGTTCTTTTGTTACCCCCTAGTTGATGAATCCGATTCCCTTTATGCCAAACTTGTCTAGCAATAGCAGTTATATGGTGCCATAATCCAACTTCTCCCAATTGAAGGGTGTAACCGAGCCAACCCAAGGGTGTCCTCGCAAGAACAGACAGACACAGACACATACGGCAGCAATAGCTAGAATCGAATGAATAAAGGGTCGGTGGTGACCGAAGCTCCGTGAACCAGGAATTCTGCTGCTGTAGCGAACATCCGCCATTGCACTACACTTAGTGCAGGAATTCTGACCTCTTTTGGTTTGGTCACTTTGCCTTTGCTTAAGCTCGATGTCCATTGATGAATGCTCTATCTCACTATTAATTGTTACTGAAACATGGCCTCTTCTTCTATCGGAGAGTTTTCGAGCAACCAGCACATTATAAGAATGATTATTCCTCATCATGGCATAAGCATGCGGAGTCTGCCCATTTGCATCTAGAAGAGAATCCCAGCTGTTCAACCCAATCTACACCACCACAAGAAACGCTGATTATTAGGTGCTTTATAAAGGGAATTATACATGCATCTTCTTTATGCTTGTGAACATACTGCACGAATGACTTCAGTGTTTACTCGGAAGTTTCAAGTTTACAAGAAATAAAGTCACCGAAATGTAATCCACGTTTGTGGAGAAAAGTGTGTTGAAATTAGCACTAAATAACACGTCCAAATGGAGTTTTTCCTGTATAAACCTTATTACTAAAATAAAGCGGGTAAATTTACCTCCTGCGGATCATTTGTCAGAGAGTCAATTACACCCTCAGATGACGAGGTGCATGCTGCCAAGTGCAATGGCGTAATACCATCAGGTCCCGCAACATTTGGCGGAAATACGTACTTCCGGGATGCATCATTTTTGCTAGGCACAGCATACTGAATGAGCAAATCAACCATGTTCACATACTTTCTTTTAACCGCTCTATTCAGGAGTTGGATTGCGTTGAGCATCTCCAATGATGCCGTTGACGACCATTGGCCTTCCAAGTATTTTTGAACCAACATATCCAAGAGTGTTTTAACTAGCATACAGCAATTTCTTTCCACGGAAAATGTGAGTATGAATCTGAATCTGTCAAGTGAATAATCTGGAACCAAATCTGTATATGAGAACCTTTCTCTTTGGAATAGCCACCCAAGCTCATTCAGGAAGTGTAGAGTCTCCTCCCTTGACCTTGGTCTTCCAAGATCATATCCATGCTCATCTGAAATGGCATCACTTGCATTTTCTTCCTTGTTGAATTCAGATTCAAGTGGTCTCAATTCCTTACAAATGGTTGCATCAGCTATTATCACTGGAAAACTGTTACCCTTGAAACCATTTTCAACCTGTTCATGAATGACATTGCATTTATTAGATACAAACTTTGCACAGGCAAAAGTTTCAGGAAAATATGCATGTGTCTGCAAGCAAATAGAATTCTCTACAGGGATAGAAGTTAAAAAAAGACAAAAAGAAAAAAACAAGATTAAGAACTCTACCTCAATAAAACAGCGACCCAAATGACCAGAAGAAGCATCCTGAACTTTAATGCCACTCAACTTTATCTTGTCGTAGGTCATACCATGACATGCAGATTCAACAACTTTTATGGGCATGTAACCGCCAGTACCTGTGCAATGAATCCTGCAAAATTTAGAACAAATATTAGGAGAATGGACCAGAAAGAGGTATAAAGCAGCACACAAATAAAATGAGGGAACAGTGCTACTGACTTGGTGCCAGGATTTGACAGGTTTCTACCCTTCAATGAAAAAGAGGTTTCTTGTCCACTAACAATTGCCAAAGGGGATACTGATATCAATTCAGGAGACCTCCATGTTCTCCATGGCTTGCATAAGTGAATTTTTCCTGGATTTTCAATTCAAATGGATCTAATTCAGATAAGGGAAATTTTGAGAGAAGGGCACGTTTGATCTTCTAAAGTTTGATTTGAAAAAAAAAAAAAGAAGAAAACTATTTAGATAAAGAGGCCAAAAAATCATATCTTAAGCATAAAAAAGTTCATTCTAAGTAAAATAAATAATACAAGACTGCAGTCATGGATTAGTACTCACCATCTTTGTGTAATGCTAACTGATTGCCAGAATGAACCAGAAACCTTCCAATTCTCCAAAAGTCGGAATTGCTTTGAATTAAAGAATGGACATGTTGCAGGAAGTTTTCTTCTAGCTGCAAAAAACACAATGCACAATCAATCAGCAAGAAGAAACATAAAAGCTATATATGCACGTGCATCACAGCAGTTCACTTACTTGCTCCCAGGCAGCAGAGGACATTGAAGCATAAAGCGATAGTACCACACAGCCCGGCCTAATGTAGCTCTCCATATCTGATGGACTATTAGAAAGCCAATTATAAATCTAGGAAAGAAAAAAAGGAAGTTAGTAACACTATTATTTTTCCAAGCGCAACCTTTTACATTCAATAAGAATAACAAAATGAGGACAGATGTTGGCACAGTATTTTACCTGTGTTCGCAGTGTTCCAGGGAAATGACTAGGATCTTTGTCAAATAGTTTGAACATTATTCTCCCAGTGCGATCCTATTGGCATACCGCAACAATATCAAATCACTCACAAAAATGAATTACCTAAGCTTGTTTGGATATAGGCAAGATAAAACAAATACAAAGTTGAAGTTAAAATATAAACCAGGAATAAGGAAATCATGAAATACCTGAGCATCTGAATTCAAACTTGGAGGTGAATGCTCAGAACCAGAAGATGCATATCCAGCTTGAAATGGAACACTTTGAAGTGAGCTAGGCTGGACTCTGCTATTCGGCGCATTAAAGAGATTAAGAGATATATTATAACTTTGACTTTGGCTAGCTTCTTTATTTGCATTTACTTCTCTTCTGCTTGGAACGCCGTCAGCCTTGAAACCTCTAGCCACGCCTTGCAAATCGAATTGATTGTCCACAGCAGGGGAAGATGATGGTGACCTCTCTTCCACAGGATTACTGCTGTCAGAAGAGAAATACTTTTGCGAAGGTGTCAATTTTGGCGGGTTGCCAACTTCAGGAGAAGAACTAAAGAGTTGCAGTGGCAAATTAACTTGAACTTCTGGGAAGTCTGAATCTTCAACTGGAGATTGCGAACTGCCACTACTTCTTTCGTCTCCAACAGAAGCAAATTCTTGTGGATGTTGTCTCATTTGTAAACTTTCACCAACTTGGTCAGCACTAGCCCTAGACTTCTCGCTGTCACTACTCTGGCTACTCTTTTGAGAGTTGGGAGTAGATGCCGATAAAGTGGTTGAAAGAACAGCAAGCAAGTCCTTCGTTAATGGACCAGAATTGCTCTGGTTCACTTTGTCATGATGATAAGATGAAGTTTGTATTTGACCTTTACCGCCAACATTGAGCAACTTTGCTGCAAGATCAGCTGGCAACGGTATCCGATTAAGAATCTGAACAAGCTGGTCTTTATCCGGAACTTGTGACGCAATCTTGCTTCTGTCCTCAAACTTACCTACACAGAATAATTATCGCAAAAAACTTATTGTTTCTTTCCTCAAATTTTCCTACGCACGATCATTATCATCCACAAGCATAGCTATATTAATGGCGCGGATAAGAAACACAGTACCATTTGGCTTCTGACCTTGTGAACTTGCTATGGCACTCAATAAATTGAAGATTTCTGCATTTCCAGTAGCCACACTCTCAGGCTGCGACGTGACATCTTCCGGTTGGGTCTTTCTTCTCCGGCGGTTGTGCCCAGCCAGTCTACGTCTACAGCTTCGCTTCCCTTCATCAAACTCCGTCAAGGGGTGAAACCTACGCACGTAAAACAACATCAAATAATAGTTAAAAGGAATGAAAATTCAACACTATCATGGCAGAAACAGTTAATATTTTTGAAAAAAAAAAAAAGGGAGATTTGGTACTATTACATCAACATCCATCAATTGTAGAAACTTACGCTATAATTGTAAATTCATCAAACAATTCATCACAGAATTAAGGCAATTCAAAAGAATTGACTAGGGTAAATCAATTAACACCTGCTACACTGCTGGCAGAACCTTTGCATTTGGTTCCCAAGGGGGGCCTTCGAGGCTTTGCTATGAAGCTCACACACTTTGTGCCTTCTGTGATAGTCTTTAGCACTTGACAGATCTTCCTTGCAGTTATCCACCTGGCACATCGGATACGACGCCGTTCCGGTGGGTGAACCAGAACGCACTCTCTTACTCGGCCGCGACACGCTCGGGTCAACGCTTCCGCCGCTGCCACTAACACCACTGCTACCGAGATTTAAACGCAGCGTTTCTTCCTCAACTGAAACGACACCGTTTTGCTGCGGTACAGGCTTCCCAATAAACCTGACACTGTCCCAGCTCCATGCGTTTGGATTCCAATTACCGTTGGAGCTGCTCTTATCGACGTCGTACGACAGATCGCGCTTCTTCGTGGTAGCAGTAGTAGTCATCGGTACATCACAGAACCGACTTTGAAGTGCTTGGTGCATAAAGATCGGAGGAGCCACCTTCTCCATCTTCAAAATCTTCAAAACAAAACTATAACCAACAAAAACAATAGGGTTTTTCCAATTAATTGTATAAAATTGAAGAAGACAAAGTCAGCATCACATGTCTGAAGAAATAAATGAATCCGAGGATGGATGGTATAGAATTAGATCAAGTTAGGTGAATTTGGTAACAGAAGAGAAGGGATCTGAGAAAAAGAGGAGTAAGATGCATTTTGTGTTCAAAGAGAGAAGTTGCTTGCTGTACTCAACTTGCATCAAAGAGACACCCTGTTGGGTTGGGGGGCGAGTGGCAGAAAGTGTAAATAAGAGGAAGAATGAGGGGGTAATTGGTAATTGGAGTTTAAGGGGCCGAGCCGACCATTGGGGTGCAGGAAGAATCCAAGGGGGTTCGCAGTCCCCACTGCTCAGTCATTCCATTTCCGTACTACTACTGCTGCTGCTGTGACTTTCATGCTTTTACTTTCCTATATTTCTTGACGCCCTCAATATAAATTACTAAATTCTCTAATATTAATTTGCTAAATCCACTCTTAAACTATATTTGCGTTACTTTGGGATATATTATTCATATATATTCTTTTCAAAAAGGTTACGTAAACGAATTCTTTTTTTAATTAAATTTATCTCATTTTTTTTATTCTTCTTCAATTAAAACTTTTTGTTATTAATTCTTAAATTATTTAACCATATAATATTTTTTATTTGTTCAATGATTGTTATAATTTAAATTTATTATTAATTAATTTATTTATTTAAATAAATATTAGAACAAATCTTTACTACCGTCAAATTCTCATTAAATATCAAATTAGAGGATATTGTGTGAATAAAAAATATGATTAATACCAAAATAATATTTTTATATGAAAAAATTTAGGGATTAATATTTTTATTAAATTTTGTTCAATATTTAATCAGTAAAAAATAAAATAAATAATTATATATTATTGAATATAAGGATAAAGTATTAAATTGGTTTTCTATATTCGAGCCTAATTCTATTTTATTCTTTGAGGTTTAAAGTGTCCTATTTAAATCTAACAAAGTTTAATGTCCCACCGTGAAGTCAAAATTAAATAATTAATAGAATCTCATACATGATAATAGTAGTATAAATTCTAGAAGTACAAAATCAACTGTAGATATATCAATATATTTATTTATTATTTTTCTGATTTAAATAAAATATTTTCTGTAGAACTAAGGAGAATGATAAATAATAAATGTATTTGTTCTCCAAATTATTGATCTTATTCTTGTACTACGTAGGATATTCCGTTAAAATGTACTTGTTCTCCAAATTATTGATCTTATTCTTGTACTACGTAGTATATTCCATTAATTATTTAACTTTGACTTTTCCGGCTTATATCGAAGCTAAATGAAATTTTTTAGATTCAAATACTAAAACAGGATTACGCTCAAATATACAAGACCAATTTAATACTTTATCCTAAATATAATTTTACACTATTAAAAATAATAATAATAACTAATTAATGATTATAATTTATAAATCACAAAAAATTGTTAGTCCTATAATACTCTTATATATATATATATATACCAAATTATGCATATAATATTGTTTAAAAAATAATTAAAGTATATTAAACTATAAATAAAATAACTTTTGTATAATAATATTTTCTTTAGCATTCATTTACTTTGTATCATTTATTTAGTTCCTAATTGATTAGGATAGAATTCGTACGGGTGTAACTAGGAAAAGAAAAATGAAAACATTGATCAATTAAGTAAACAGTTAATTTAAAAATAAACACTTATTCGTAAATGAAAAGTACCCATCTAGGCTTATTGATTTACTTTGCTCCTTACTAATTTACTGGTACTTTTATTTGTGTAAGTATATACTGGAAAAAATTCAGTGTATGTAACCACAAAAGTAAAATGAACAATTAGTTAAGAACAAAGATAGCATTGACTTACTTTACTAAAACAAAATTTTACCACCTGGTTTAATTAATTATTATTGCATTAAATTTTTTCACTATTAAGATATGACTCTGTGATTAACATTTTGTGGGAATGATCTCTTAATTGTTAAAAAAAATAAAAAAAATAAAATATGATTTTTGATCTTTTATTGTTTTTTTATTTTTTTTTGTTTTACTTATAAAATTAATAGTGAAAAAATTTATTTTCACATTTTGCTAGTCTAATTTTTTAAAATTTTTATGTTTAAAGTAAAATTGAACCATCAAAATGATGTTAAAAAGAAAAATGAATTCGTTCTATTTTAACTACACTTCAAACTTTATATTAGCTTTTCTAAATAACTTTTTTTTGGATTTTTTAAAATGAGATGAGAACTAAAAGAAAGAAGCATGATTTAAATAGTTTACATTATTAGTGTATAAGGACTAAACTATAATTAAAAATGACCTGCTCTTAAGTGTTTAATTAGAAGTGAATGTTTATAAAAACTACTATAGACAAAGTATAGTTAGTTTCTAAAAGGAAAAAACTATGATGAAAAAGTATATCCGTATGAAAAAAGAATAATATAACAAAACATCACATCTAACTCTAATTGTATTGGAACGAAAATTAATATGGAGTTGTATTTATGTAAAATTAATAGTTAAAAAATTTAAATAATTTAATAAATTTAATAAAATTATCATCTAATAATTTAAAAATAAATACGTACGAATTTTCATTTTGTATTAAATGAAAATAAAAAGAAGAGAAGAGGTACGATTTTAGGATTAGGATGGGATGCCATTGGGAATGCTTTTGCCGCATCCAACCAAATGAGTTATCATCATCATCCATATATTCTCACGCCTTTTTTTTTTTAATGATGAGAGAAATTAGAAAATAAATTGTATTATTTATTATTGTAATAGAATTTAAAATATAAAAATTAAATATTTTAAAAATTATTTTCTTAAATCAAACAAGCTTAGTTACTTTTATAAAAAAAACTAGACTTAATTACTCTCATTTTTATTATATTTTTTCCAATCCATAAAATTATTTGCTAAACATACGTGTATTAGCTTCTTAGATTAGACAGAACCTAAACAAGAAAATTACACGAAATTGGTAGTAAATAGCAATAGTTGGGAAGTTTTATTATTATTTTTTCATATTTAAGTAAGACTAAAAGAAACCAAGAGAAAGAATATAACGTGTGATTCTCATATCAAAATATTTTCTCCTCTCAAGTGGAAAGAAAACGAGAAATAGAAGATATGTTTGGAAATATTTGAAAATTAAATTTATTTTAATAATTTTAATAATATTTTATTTGGATAAAATATCGTCTTAGTCTGTAAAATTTAGATCAATTTTATTTTTATTTTTGTTCCTAACATTTTAAATATTTTATATTTTTGAGATATGTTAACAATATTTTATATCTGTGATAAATATTTAATACTCTTAAAAATATGCATAGTGATAATATAATTAATAATACAAGTATTATCACCTATTAATTTATTATGACTATTATATTTCCGTTCTAACATATTTATTCATAAGACAACCCATAATATTTTTTAACATAAATATTATTTTTTTCTGACGGATCAAATCACATAATTCAATATTAACATATATTAAGAGAAATAAATATTTAAATAATAAT
>NC_029781.3:105562467-105612178 GCF_000817695.3 Arachis duranensis
TAAAAAAAAATAAAATTTTTACTTTTTTTTAATTATTTTATTATTCTTATTTATTATATAACTTTTAAATTTTTTTATAATAATTTTTTAAATATAAAATAATTTATTTATAAATTATTTTTAATATAAATTTATGTATTTTTTTAATTTAATTAAATTATTTATCAAAATTGATCCTTTTAAGTTTACAAGGATACACCTAAGCTTCCCCTCCATGCCCTATAAAGGCATAGGGGTAGGGGCCTGATGCATGCCGTACATAAAGATTGAATAAGGTGATCACGTGTTTCACTTGAAGAATGGTAATTGAACACTAGTCACTACTCACTAGGTGCATGAACTTCTTCCATCTTTCGATTTCTGGAAAACAGATTCGTATTGTACTATTGTAGTACATCAACTTTGGTCGGCTTATGTGGCGGGGTAAAATGGTTATTACCTCTTAGTTTATTACTTATTAGCAATTCGGATATCATTCTATTCTATGACTCACCATGAGGTATAGTCAAACTCTATTTATGATGCCATTTAATTACTATTGTGTTCACTTTCTATTTAAAAAATTATCATTTTACAATTAAATTAACAACGTACTAATAATTTTATTTTTTATTAGTATTTAGTTAATAATAATTTATATTTATATTTATAAAAATTTTATATATAAAAAATATATACTTTGTGTACTGTACTTCTATAATCTCGAACAAATTGAGTTATCATAAAAACGGCTTCATCTTAACTGATCGCTTGTCTAAATCTAAGACATTTTTTGCGTTTGATAAGGAGAAGTTGATGCGATTAGCTCAATTCTATCCATTAGAATTTTCTTTTACTCAACTTTTGGCACTTGATAGTCAATTTGAGAACTTTATATTAGATTCGCATTCTAATGATCAATTTTTAAACTTAAATGGAATTGGTGCTCTTTATTAGAAATTGGTTGAGACTAGAAAAATATTGTTGATCCACATTAGTGTTTCTTCTTTTGAAGTTAGCTTTAGTTTTGCCTATAACAACTACATCAGTTGAAAGAACTTTTTATGCTATAAATATCATAAAGAGTTAGTTTCGTAATTGTATGGGAGATGAATTTTTAAATGATTGTTTAGTGACATATATAGAAAGAGATACATTTGATTGTATTGATAATAAAAAGATTATTCAATCTTTTTAAAATATAAAACTTAGAAGAATGAAATTTTAAATTATTTATTATTTTGAATTATTATTTTATTGTTTTAATTTATTAATTAAATAATTTGAGGAGTAATCATATAGTATATTATAGTATAATTATAAAAATTATTATTATATTATATATATTTTGTCCCATTAATAAAATTTTTTGGATCCGTCATTGACTCGAACCATGGATGGGACACTTAAAGTAATATGGGAGAGATCATAAGGGTTTCGAGTAAAGGAGATTGATCATAATTAATTTCAATTCTTCTTCCATAAAGAGTGAGATATTTTGAGAATTGGGAGAGGCTCCATATGACTTTTAAAGGACTATGCTCTCCATGTTCAGCATTAAAAAGAGGGGATATACGAGAACAACTAATTAATAAGATAACAATATGAACCCAATTTTAGAGAGTTTCTGAAATCTTTAAGATGTTGGAAGTTGCTCGAAAGCTTGATGAAGGGTTTAGTAAGGTGATGAATGTGTAATCATAAAATTTGCGGTCTGATGACACATCGAAAGAGGACAATCTTCTATAACTCTTTTTATATCTCTATATTGAGAGTTGTAAAAGACGAGAAATTTAGAGATTTTTAAAGATGAGAAGCCGGCGGCAGCCATAATTATGGAAACAACAAAGAAGTTCCACGCTTATTAGTTGTGTAAAGTGGAAAAGCAGAGTTTGTGAATTGTGTGATAAGCAGATTACGCACCCATCAGCTATATGGAGTATTATACTATTATGGACATATTGTTACGTTGCTTATCATCCAATATGTTGAACATACCTATACTTTTCCATGTATATATAATGAGGGAGTGATGCATACATGTGATGTGATTAAGATACATGGGAGGCTATGTGTGTTTATGAAGACATGTGAATTATTAATGCAATACAAGCTTCATAATGTGGAATAAGATTGTTGAGATGATAGTGACTTGCAATATAAGTGAAATCAAATGAGATTGCCACATTTTTTCTTTGTTATAGTATTATTCTGGTCAACTGTTGCTTATACTAAGATTAATAGTTTGATTAATTTTATTTTAAAAAGGATGATTGATTGACATAATTAGAAGTATATTCGAGAGGAGGACTCTATAATTTGTGTGAATAAGTGCTTAGACAAACGTTGGGCGATATTTATGTTAGAGATTTAGTTTACTTATTCATAATTAGGTGGCATGTATGTGTTTAGGTTGACACTCGATATATGGCATAAAATAGTTGTCTTCATAACTATAGATCTATAGCTGTCATCTATTAAGTATTCACACAGGGATCAGTTGGATTACCGTGTTACATTATTATTATTATTACTATCAAGAACTATATAGTTATCTCAAGAGTACTCAAAGCTTCACTTAAATTACAACTCATCAACTTCTACATATAATAATATTCAAATTATTATTTTTAAGAAAACTTTCCTTAACCCAAAACTAAGTCAGGAATTTTGACCATAAATTTGTACAGAGCAAAAACTAAAAAGAACAAGTAGTTCCTTCATGCTAAGTCCATGCACATGCAGGCGCATAGGCATAGCTCATAACAAATTATGGGATTACCACTTGATATCATAAATGCTGATGGCAATAAGCATTTCAGAATGAGTCTGCAAGGTGCATGGTAACTATTTTGGGTTTAGAACATTCAGCTAATAATAGCCTAATACTAATGCAAGTACGTAACATATGTGAATCAGCCACTCCATATTACTTTGTTAAAGACATGAAATTCAATTGGCTAAAGATTTACCTCCACTTTTATCATGCAACCTATTAATGATCGCTTATCATTATTAATGGTTACTAACATATTGAATTGGTTAAGGCAATATATATTGAAGGGTGAACTGAGAAAAAAGTAAAAAAACAGAGACAGCCTCTTGTACCCTTTTAAAATCACAAGCATGCACAGTAGACTAAATTCACTTGCTATACTACAAATAACCTTATTTACTCGGAAACTAATTTTTCTTTAACTAATAATCAGCTCACAAAAGTCATTGAATATTACATATATTATGAATAATGTTATACATTCAAAGTCTGTAATAAGACTTAAAATAATACTAACCATAACTAATTTTTGTTATATTAAACCAACTTGATTAACAAAAACACTTGAATGTGTAACATTATTTTATCTAATAATTGTGATTATTTAAGACGACTTATTTATCAAAGAGGATTTATCATTATATAGAAGAGAGAAACTACTGTTAAGAAAGAAAAAGGAATAACAGTGAATATAAAAAGCACAATCATAATAATTTATTACCATATCCATATTGGTCACAGCAACAAAGCAATAAGCAATATAAATCACATCACCCGCAAATAAACAAATCTCGGTCTAAAGAAAATAATCAAAACTAACCGGAGTTAAAAAAAAAATGTAAGCGCACGAAAGAATTGCTCCTATACGTATGTATGTAAAGTGTAAATGTAATAAATATAAGGGTAACATCCCCGGCAAACACCTAGTAGTCTAGTAATGCTTAGTTTAAAAAAATAAAGTAAAATAAAAAGTAGATTATACTTTGTATCATACTCAATAAGCAGAACCTTGGAGCCAAGATCTCAAAGAGCTGTTATTCCCCAAGAAAAACAAGGCAACAACAGCCAGAACAGCGATCACAGCCCACATCCATGGCTGAATTCGCCTCTTTCCCCTGTTGCGAAGAGGGAGCGGCATAGATTTTGCCTTGCTCTGCCTTGTATATTGTGATCTTCTTGTTACCTCAACCGGTTTTTCACTCTGAACACATTCTTCCGTACTCCTTGTTACAGTCTCAGAGATAGGAGCAGGTTCTTGTTCTGTGTTTTCTGCTGTTTCAGTGGCAGCAGCCTTTCTTCTTTCCTTCTTCCTTAATCTCTTCTCCCTTTCCTGCATCAGAAAGAATGCACAGTTATACAACAACCGATATATGCTTTTTATAGAGTTGAAATAATGTTAATGCTATTTACCTTTTCTTTCTGTTCGGCTTCTTTTTGTGCCTTTAAGGCAGCCCTTTGTTGGGCTTTCTCAGCATTACGCTGTTTCCGAAGCATTGCCTCCTTAGCTTTCTCAATTTCCTCTAGCCTTCGCTTTTCCTTCAACTTTGCTGCTTCCTCTTCCTTTCTTGCAATTTCGGCCTTTAAGATCTGCTCCTCTTCCTCCTTTGTTCGCACTGATTCTTCAGGTATATCTTCAGGCTCATCTGCCCATCGAGGAATTGCAGCCACTGACTTCTCCAAAGGAGTGGCTTTTGCAGCCTTTTTAGCTTTGGTTGTCTGACTATTTTCAGTTTTTTGTTCTACTGCCTTTGGAGCTGATTCAGCCTTTTTATTAACAGATTCTGCTGGTGTTGGTTTCTTTTCTTGATCGAGAGTTGATTGCGAGACTGAAGAATTATCTTTGGATACTCTTTCGGGTAAGAAACTCGGAATTACTGGTGGCTCTTCATCAGGACCCAGTGATCGGCCATCCAGGGTTTGCAATCTCCTTAGTGTACTCCTGGTGTTGCACCGTACATAGTCCCTTCTGAACTCATCATTTTTGTTCCACAGCTCCATCATTCGCTCAACCTAAATTGTTTATTGGTAAGTGCTCAAGTCACATTTACTGGCTAATAGTAATAGATTGCAAGAAAGAACAGATAATCTGTCTGGATGAAAAGATTACCTGATCCATACAGAAGCATTGCAGTTCCTCTTTCTTCCCTTCTGCGGCTAGGTCCTGCCCTTTCTTCGAAGCATTTTTGTATTCCCAAAAGTATTTGCTCTGCAGTACAGATGAAAAGCATTACACTCAACTGACGGGCACAAGAAAAAATGAAAAAAATTATATCCTGTACAGCAATTATACTAGTACTATTTTAGAGAGGCTTTAAAATAAAAAAGAGAATAAAAAGTTTATCTGATATACACAAATCTGCAAATGTTCCTCTCCAGACACCATACTAACTGAAGTGGATTCCCATGGATGATATATTAATATTGAAAACAAAAAGGTGTGTGCAATTTGATGAACAAATCGAATGGCGAGCAACTAAGGATGATATCAGTTGTGTACTAGAATAGCAAACCACACAGTAGTAGAGTGAAGTCCAGTGAATGTATTTTTATTGTTTCAACTGTTATGAGTAATAGAAGCCATTTAGTGTATTTTTAGTGCTCAGTTCAAACTCATACAAAACTACTTAAAGCAGGTCCCAAGTTTAAATAATTAAAACAGAACTATCCAAGAATCAACTTTCTCTAGTCTTACCAACACATACCTTTTATATAATTGCTATCTAAAAGAAAACGATAAGAAAAGGTGCACGTACCTTCAAATGGAATTGTTTCTTCAAAGTCTGTAATTTTGCATATGCTTCTTGGCGAACGTCATCAGCAAACTTAAACCGAGCTGATATCTCATTCAATATGTTGCATTCATCTTCGTATTTCTTCTTTGCAGCTTTGGTTGCTGCCTCTGCCTTCTGAACATTACTTCTAAGCAATTCTATTTCCTTCTTCAAAAGCTGTAATTTCTGTAAACATCAAAATAATGATATCATTTCATTTTCATAGACTAAAGAATAAGGTAGTCAATTCATGAAAACGTAATAGCAGTCCGAATGTATTATTACCTTTGAGCTCTCTTCAATGTTGTCCTTGTCGTCTAGAGATTTCTGTGATTGATCCTGCTTTGCCATACTAGAAGACAGCTCCTCCCGATTCTGCTTCAATTGTTTGATCTGACGTATCAATTGCTTTTCCTCTTTTAGAGGGAGTGTTTCATGCTCAATCATGTGTTCCATGTTTCTTATCTGCCAACAAGTTTAAATATCAGAAAATTAAACAAACATAAGACTGCCAAAAGACTCAAGTTCTTATAAATATCTCCAGAAGAAAATTGGTAGCATACCTTGCCATCTATATCCCCAACAGAAATTGCATTGTTTAATCTGTTCATTGTGGCTTGGACCAAATCCATTTCTTGGCGTTTGGATTTGAGTGTGTCCCGAGCAGCCCTCTCTGCTGTTATTGCAGCTCTAAATTCTTGATTGTACTCCTTACATGTGGCCTGATCACATCGTCATGCAAAAGTTGTAAAACATCAAACATTGGCCTCAAATAATTGAAAAGGTTTTCTTTGTTCTTATTATTATTATTATTATCAAATAACATAAATTTACTGCCCTTGTGACTGACCTTTTTATTCTGGCTTTCGGATCGAATTTCATCCCGAATCCTAGTCTTCTCTTCTACTTGTTGGATAGCAATCTTTATCTGTTCTTTTATATTTTCATCATCATCGTATCTTGGTATCCTGATCAAATAGTAAAATGGCCTTTTCACTACCTCTGATCCCATATTTTGTACATCCACAGCATCAGTATTAGATCGTTCTTCAGTTAGTTTTGTCTCTTCATCTCCAACATTGCCAGCTTCGCGTTCGACACAAAGTACACCTTCAGCTGAAGGTTCAGCTTCACTCTCCACGGCAATCTTTGAAGGCTCAGCTTCACTCCCAATTGCAACATCTGAAGGCTCAGCTTTACTCTCAACTGTGAAGTTTGAAGGCTCAGCTTCACTCTCAACTGCAATCTTTGTAGAGTCAGCTTCACTCTCAGTGGCAAACATTGGAGGCTCGGCTTCACTCTCAGTGGCAATCTCAGTAGGCTCAGCTTCACTCTCAGCGGCAACCTTCGTAGGCTCAGCTTCACTCTCTGCGGCAACCTTCATAGGCTCAGCTTCACTCTCAGCAGCAACCTTCGTAGGCTCAGCTTCATTCTCCACCAGAGTGTTTGAAGGCTCACTTTCATGCTCGACCAAAGTGGTCGATGGCTCAGGTTCACTCTGCAGTGGAACGTTTGAAGGTTCAGCATCACTCTCAACTGCAATGATTGAAGGCTCAGGTTCACTCTCAACTGCAGCATTTGAAGGTTCGGCTTCTCTCTCAACAACAAGATTTGAAGGCTCAGGATCACTCTCCATTGCAATCTTTGAAGGCTCAGGATCAACTGCAATGATTGAAGGCTCAGGTTCACTCTCAACTGCAGCACTTGAAGGTTCGGCTTCTCTCTCAACAACAAGATTTGAAGGCTCAGGATCACTCTCCATTGCAATCTTTGAAGGCTCAGGATCAACTGCAATGATTGAAGGCAAAGGTTCACTCTCAACTGCAGCATTTGAAGGTTCGGCTTCTCTCTCAACAACAAGATTTGAAGGCTCAGGATCACTCTCCATTGCAATCTTTGAAGGTTCAGCTTCACTTTCCATCACATTGGCATTCGCCTCAGGCACAATAATACCATGTCCAGATATATTTGAATTGTTCAAGGCCGATGAGTCTTCTATTTTGTCAACCAGTTCTTCTCCTGATTCCTCCTCAGGCTTCTCAAATTTGCAGCCAGACTCACCTTCAACATGAACCCCATTGCTCAATTCCTGCTCAGCTGAACCGTTTTGAACATCACCTCCAGCAACACTCTTATTCACATTATTTGAATCAGTTACGGT
This sequence comes from Arachis duranensis, assembly GCF_000817695.3. Lineage (NCBI taxonomy): Eukaryota > Viridiplantae > Streptophyta > Magnoliopsida > Fabales > Fabaceae > Arachis > Arachis duranensis. The sequence continues at coordinate 105,570,155 of NC_029781.3, forward strand.
TTCAGCCTCAGACTTCTCCACATCCGAACCGATGTGAGCATCTTCACCAGCGCATTCCTTCACATCTACAGAAACAGGCACTCCATCAATGCCAATAGGAATCTCATCCTTCTCAGTTTCTGCAGAACCATTTTGATAATCTCCGTTAACCACATTCGTGGATTCACGATCTGTTACTTCCTGTGCAACAGCCTTCTCATCTGAAACAGCATCAGAGGTAGATTCAATTGTTCCTTCCAACACACTCCCTCCACCTTCCTCAATTCCACCACCTGAATCAACAGCCTCCAGCTGCGCCTTCTCTGCTGATTTGCTTTCACCATCTTTATCAGCAAACTCATTCACATCCATAGTAACTGAAACTTCCTTATTCACCACACAGTTTTCAACAGCCACACTTTCCAATTCGCTGTCACTACCATTGTTCCCATCAGTACGATCTACTTCTACAACGGTCACAGATTCCTTTTTCTCGTCGCCGTGAATCTCACCGTTTTGATGAATTCCATTCACATCAGCACCGTTGACTTCATCAATGCCATCGCGAATCTCGCTCTTCGCACCGTTTGGAACACCCAATTCATGATCGCAAGTTATTGTCTCGTTAACCTCCTTCGCATTGTCTTCCAAAACGACAGCAGATCCCTCGTCATTTTGACCGCCCCAACCGACAGGGATTGTTCCATTACTAATTTCCGTTTTCTCTTCCAAATCATTCTCCTCCTTCTTATTAACCGCTTCTTCGCACTCGCATTCAGCTACAGCAGAAGCCTCAGAAACCGCCACATCAGACTCACAAAGAGCCTTTCCTTCCACCTTGTCGTCTACCACGACGGTGAGATCCGAGGCACCGGAATCACCGCCGCCATTCCCGGAGACGACGGCCCCGTCGCCGGCGATCGCGTCGCCAGCGACACTACCGTTCTCGTGAGCAGCACCGCCATTGCAGTACTTAACCTTGATATTGTGCCGATCGCCGTCGCTGGAATCGGAGATTTCGCCGCCGCGCACGTTCACCACCTCCTCCTCCGTCATGTTGTTGCTGCACAAGAAAATAAAAATAGATTTCGAAACAATGACATCAAAATTGAAACATTGTAGGATCCAAATTACGGAAAATAGCGTCACGGTGACGGATCAATAGAAACGTAATCGAGATCAAACGGAATATAGGGAGGTGAGATTCACTTACGGAATTCAGAGGAATGCGGATCAGGCGTCGGTGCGAAACGAACAGATCGAGAGTCAGATCAGTGATGTGTGTGTGTGTGAGAGAGAGAGAGAGAGAGATAGAGAGAGAGAGAGAGAGAGAGAAATGCGTGGGATTTCGTTGGAAGGAGAGAGATGCAGATGCAGATGCAGATGCAGGGTGCAGGGGTGGAATTTAATAGCCGACAGAAAAGTGTTAAGCGAAGAAGGAGATTATGGGTGGGGGTATTTTTAATTTTGTTTTTACGTGAATTTAATCATATATCTTATATCATTTAGCTCAAACTTTTAGATAAGATCGGAAATTATTTTAAATTATTGAATTTTCCTTTCAGAATTCAAAAAACGCTGAAAGAGATAAACTAATGCATTTAAATTTTAAAAAATATTAAATCGAATTTCTTTTTTAACCGAATTTCTAAATTTCTTTAGTTTAAAATTTAAATGGTATTGTTGTTATTGTTAGAGATTCCTTTCTATTTAACGATGATCATGAGCCAGATTATCTACCTTAAATGTATCACTATTGTATACCCGATGCACCAATTTACTTATTTATATTGTTTTCATATATTATTTTTAATTAAAAAACAATAGAAGTTAATAGCCATAATTAGTATTTATTCTATTACGTTTATAGATCTAATATTTTTTATTTTTGAAATGACATATGTAATATTTAATTTGTAAAAATATGGTTTGAACTTTTTTTTAATTAATTGAAATTTTAGGTTTTAAATTTCAAATTTCATTTGATATATATTTTTTTTGTGACTCATTTTATATATATCTAATTTAATTTAAAAAAATTTCCAACAAATGCTGAAACTGATGAACTAATGCATTTAAATCTTAAAAAAAAAATTGAATTTCTGTTTGAATCGAAGTTTTAAATTTCTTTAGTTTAAATTTTAAATGGTATTGTTATTATTATTAGAGATTCATTTATGTTTAATGATGATTATGAGCCAAATTATCTATCTTCAACTAAAAGATAACATGTTAGACAATTTAGTTGGTATTAACTTTGACGATCTTAGATTTAGACTATTAAATGGCTTCAATAACAAAATATGTTTGTTAAATTTTTTAATAATTTTTAAATAATTTTTATTTAATTTTAATTACAATTTAATTTTTTATATATTATTTAATTATTAAATCTATCTTTTGTTTTATAAATTATTAATTTATTATTTATTTTCTATTACACAAAAATGACAAAATACAAGATATAAAGGCAAATAATTAAAGAATGTGAACAACGACTAGGAGAATTCATGGAGGAGTGAAGGATGAGAATTGAGAAACAAGGGCAAAGAGCAAACAACCACTACTTAAGTTTCTTTTTGCTGTGGCTAACATGAAATTTTTTAATTTTTGTTTCAAAATTTGTAATTTTTATTATTATTATTTTTTGTTTATCAAAGATAGGAGATTCGAACCCACAATCTCTTAATTAAGTATAAAAAGATTATATCATTTGAGTTATAATTCATTGGCAACTTTTATTATTATTTAATTGTAGCTAATTGAACCGTTTTAATAAAAATTATACTTCAAACAATATTTATATACTTTTAATACATGACAAAGATTGTCATAACTAATAAAACAAAATTTTATATATACAAATTGAATACATTATTTTTACATGATTATAACATTTCAAGAAAAAAGACACAATACTAAAACAATCTATTATTTATATTGATAAACAAAAATAATACAAAATATTAATTTAGTTCTAAACTTCTTTATAATAGCAAATAAGGTTTATTCTAACATCTTATACAATAGATAGAGAGGAGAACGCATTTTACTCACAGTTTTTCTTTTTTTTTTTTTTTATAAGTGTTCATGGTGGTGTTAGATTGTGGGCTAGTGACAAATTATCAAGTTTTAGTCACACACAACTGAGTTGGTTCTATCAGGCAGAGGAGCAGAGTAGAGGGAGGACGAAAAGGGTGCAAGAGAGGGAACGAGTGCAAGAGAAGGAATGAGGTTGGAGAGAAAAAGGAGTGAGAAGACATAGCTCATAATAGAGTTAATACTCAATTTAGTTCCTAAATTTGCACGCGAGTCTCAATTTAGTCTTTAAAATTTTAATTAACTCTATTTAGTCCCCCAAATTTTATAAACGTGCCTCACATTAGTCCCTGAGACGATTTTTAGTTAAAAAACGTTAATGGGCGTTAAAATGAACAATCAAATGAGACACTTAAACATGTAATATAATATAGTTTTAGTTTTGGCATTCAAATAGCTCAAAAATGATGTCGCATCACTTGTTTTGTTAGGTAAAGTTTCAATAAACACCACTTATGATGTTTTTTTGTTATTTGAGTGTCAAAACCAAAATGATATTATTTTGTTAAGTAAAGTTTCAATAAACATTACTTATGATATTTTTTTGTTATTTGAGTGTTAAAATCAAAACGACATCATTTTACAGAGTCTAGTGTGGCATCCGTCTGTCTATGACAGCGTTCTATTAATGTGTATATATTGAAAATTCTTTCAAGAACTAACATGAGTCATGTTCGTAAAGTTTGAGGACTAAATAAAGACAATTAAAATTTTAGGGACTAAATTAAGACTTGTATAAAAATTCAGAAACTAAATCGAGTATTATCCCGCTTATAATAAATAAATAATAAAATAATAATTTATCAAAAAAAAGAAATTTAATAATTAAATAATATATAAATGATTGAGTTGTAGTTAAAATTAAATAAAAACTATTTAGTTATTAATAAAAAACTTTAAAAAATATATTTTGTTATTAAATTATTTTATGATTCAAATATTTTGGGACCGTTAAATCCTCTGCAATTAGTTAGTAAACTAGTTTGGTACTTTCTGAATATAAATTTCACAAGATTCACAAAGTCAAGCTTCTAATTTTTTTACTCAATGATGAATAAAAAAACTCTCTCTCTTATGTTTTATATCAGTTTCTCTTTATATTAGTTTCAACAATATATATCATAATATGATTTGGCAATTTGTTATAAAATAATGATGTATGAATGACACATAACATATAAATATATACAAAAGTGTCATATATTATAATACGATTTATTTACCTTTTAATTTAAAATTGCGCATTGTAAAATAATTTATTCATATAGCATCTATTTATCATGGTCATAAGTGAATTAAATTATATTAAATAACTTAATTTTAGTCATTAAAAATAAAAAAGTGTGAATCAATAGTGAAATAGTACTGTGAGATTCCTTTGATAACAAAGACACACAAAAATGAAAAGAAACACAAGGATATAATAATACATAAATATAACATACATAATTTTTTTTATTGTATTTAGTAACAATACATACAACAATATATTAAATTTCTATTCATATCAAAATACCAAATTTATTATTATCAAAAATATCACCACCATTATCACCACTACTATTTGTCTATCTCAAAAAAAAAAATTAACATAAGAGTAAATTATAATCACAGTAACAATCAACCAAAACTAAAAAAATCAAGAGAATGAGAAAGATGGATGACGTCAATAGAATGGGAGAAAAAAACAATGACTACTGCGAGTTGCTGGCATTGACAGTTGTGAAATGGAGGAAAATGAGTAGGAACGGCACACAAGTATTCCTGTGTCACGAAGGGTGAGCGCTACAAGATGTTGTATCGTGAGGGGTGGACGATGACGGCTTTACGACGCGCGCGGCGACTTTCTATTCGTGAGGATTGGATGGCGACGACGTTGCGGCTGTTTTAATGATGGGCGACAGATCTTGAGGAGTGGCTAAGAGTTACGGTAGTAGAGAAAGGAGTGATTGAAGTAAGATGATAAAAGTAGAAGAAGATGGAGAAGGGAAGGGAGAAGGAAAGAGAAGAAGAAACATTAATATAATTTAGGGTTAAAATTGAAATTTAAAGGAAAAAAATCAGTATCTTGTATCTATGTCTTAGTGTCTCAGCTTATAAGTGGTATATAAATTTTGTATATTTATGTTTATCTATATCTTTACGGGTCCATCGAATTTCTAAATCTCACCAAATCGAACGAGGAATGTATATTAGCGTGTCCAAGTCTTAGACTTGATTTGGTAAAGCTTTTCAAAGAGATGCTTGTACTTTTTAAAAGCTCAAACTCATCATTTTGTGTTTGGTAAGTAAAAAAGACCATGTACTTGTGCTTGCAATTTTTAAAAGATCGAGATTTTTTTTAAGGCTTAATTTGGTAAAGCTTTTATTTTTCAAAAGTACCTTATAAAAGTTAGCTTTTAAAAAATGGCTTTTTAAAATTTATAGCATTTATGTTTAGTAAATCAAATAAAAATAGCTTTTAATAAACACAAATAACATTAATTACGTTTGGTAAAATAGTTTTTAAAATTTAAAAATACTATAATAAATATAAATATAAGCATTAAATTTGAAAATTAGTTAACGTATGAGGTTATATTAAACTTTTAAATTTTAAAAAGTACAAGCCAACTTTAAAAAGCTCTATCTTAAGTATTTTCAAAAGTATCCCGATATTTTAAAAGTTGTAAACATAAGTATATGATCTTTTTGATTTATCAAACACAAAATAAGGAGCTTGAACTTTTAAAAAGCACAATCACATCTTCAAAATTTTTTTACCAAAGCAAGCCTTAATAAAGAGCTTTTCAAAAAATTTTACCTGCTCTGCTACATGATTTGGCTGTGACATGTCCTTTTGGAGAATGAAGATGACAGATTGTGTATGAAAATCCATTGTTTGATAATGGATCGCGTGATTTTCTAATGTTTGATAATTGATTTCATTCGTGTGCATTATTTCTCATCTATTTCCCAGTGTTTCCTCTGTACCAGGGAACTCCTTAAAGGACCACTATATTATGCTGCTACCATTACTTTGGCATCGGTAATATACTGGAGAACTTCACCTATTTTCATAGCTGCAATTTGCAATCTGTGCACAGGAGATGGTAATGTTTTTATGCACAATTACTTATAAGTATTAAATTTGTTACGGACCGCTCTAGGTCTAGTCCACCTACTCGTCGGGTCGGAACAGCACCTCCGATCCAAATTTAAACCAACAATAAGGAAACCCGACGGGTCGATTCTCAGATACCCGACCCGGGCAGCATACGGCCACACTTTCTGTGCGGACCAAATCCCCACCTAGCTAAAATGGTCAGGTCGGAGTCATCGGAACCGGATCCGAATCTCCAACCCGACGGTTAAGACTGCCAACGCTTTCCCATGTGAGCAGGAATAGCACAAAGTATCCTGGACAGTGGGCCAGGTCACCTTTAGGCCCACCCAACACGGTATATAAGGGGAGAGGTCAGCACTACCCCCAAGGTACACATCATCTTACCTAATTTTGCTACCAACTCGTACGGACATTGACTTGCTCGTTAGAGTGTCCTTGCAGGTGGCCACCCCCTCCCCGCTCCACACGTTTCCTCTGACGTCATCAACATCCGAATCCTCACTCCACGTCAATCTAGGGTCTCACCCGTTCTTCCGTGTCTAAGCACCCGACCTATCCAGGACTCGAAGTCTCCAGGTGACGAACAATTATAAATAATAATTAAGCAATGTTATAGCTCACATTAAGTTAAATTTTAGAGCTTAGGGTTTAGAGGACATTGTCGGAAGGTGATTTGGCGATAAAAAGATTCCTTATGAAATAAATACTGATGTTGATAAATTAAAATAAAAATGCAGATGAATTCTGTTAGAGTTGTACAGATAGATAAATTGGTTAGCATTAGTAGTAGTGGAGTGAAATTCTGTTAGAGGAAGAGTAGTGGAATTCTGTTAGAAGAATTCAATTATTCAATTTTTCTTTTTTTCTTTTGTAACTATATATATAGTGCACAACATTTCTTATAGGGTTATGAATGTTCATTCAATTTGGTCACTGAATATTCATCAGTCTCTTCTTCTCTCTTCTCAATTCCCAATTTCCTTCTCTTAGTCTGCTGTTATTCAGAGAAGATCTGCAATTTGTTTTTCTTTAGCATTACATTCTGGTATCATTTCACATGGGTAATTCTCTCAGTTTCAAGCACAATTCAACAAGTCACCTTCATCGATGCTCATATCAGATCCTTTGAGCCCTTATTTCTTAAATCCAGTAGAAAGTCCAGGAACAGCACTCATTCCTCTTAAACTCACACCTCATAATTATTATCAGTGGTCTCATGATATGTGAAGAGCTCTCAGATCTAAAAACAAAATAAAATTTCTTGATGGATCAATAATCAAACCAACAGAGCATGAACCGAAGTATGAAGCGTGGGATCGATGCCACAATTTTCTCATTTCTTGGATCAATTTGTCTCTCAGTCCAGAAGTTGCAAAGAGTGTCATGTGGATCACTTCAGCTGCGGATCTATGGAAGGACTTGAAGAATCGATACTCTCATGGTGATATTTTCAGAGTTGCTTCTTTGAAAGAAGACTTCTATGCTGCTAAACAAGGTGATCTCTCTATCACTTCCTATTTTGCACAATTAAAGTCAATTTGGGAAGAATTTGAAAGTCTTAGAGCCATTCCTAGCTGTATATCCTGCTCAGATAATTGTACTTGTGGATTGAAAGTTGTTAGAGAATATGCTTCAGAGGAATTTGTTGTGAAATTTCTAAGAGGATTAAATGAGCAGTATGCTGGTGTGAGGTCTCAGATCATGTTATTGAGACCTCTTCCAAATACAGATACTGTTCTGGAAATGCTAACACAGCAGGAACGACAGCTATCTACTGATCTGTTAGACAACAAAATTGTAGCAAATGCCTTTGATGTGTAGGGAGCAACTCAGTCTACTTTCTCCAAAGGAAAAGGGAAAGAAAAGTCCAATTCTGCCACAGGCAAAGGCAGTCACTCGCAGAAAACCTTTGGAAAAGGTTATACATCTAAGCAATGTACTTATTGTAACCGAATTGGATATTTAATTGACAATTGCTACAAGAAAAATGGATTTCTAGCACACTGGAAACAGAAGATAGCTAATCATATTAACACTGAGGGTGAAATTGAAGATTCAGGTGTTGATATGGCTGATTCTGGTCATGAGGAAAGGAATAATGAAGTTCAACTTGCTCTAACTCAAGACCAAAGGGATACCTTAATGGCTTTATTGCAGCAATCATCCATCACAGTTTCGAGTAATGTCAACCACATCACTTCTTCTGCCACCTTAACTCAACCAAAAGGTAGACACATTCTTAGTGCATCATGTTTTTCTGCAAATTCTTGGATTCTTGACAGTGGTGCCACTGATCATGCTTGCTTCATCCAAGATTTTTTTAAAACTTTCATGCATATTAAACCAGTTTTAGTAAATCTACCTGATGGGTCAAAAACAACTACAAACATTTGTGGAACTGTGCAGTTGACAGCAAATTTGATCCTTACCAATGTTCTTTTCATACCACACTTCAAATATAATTTAATTTCTGTTTCAAAACTTACAAAATTAATGCATTGTGAAGCCAGATTCACTGATTATTCTTGTGAGATACAGGAGCTTCCATCTTTGAGGATGATTGGGCAAGCTAAAGTTATTGGTGATCTCTATGTGATTGAAGCAACACCTCAACAATTGTCATGTCCCTCTGTTAAAGCTTTTTCTACCTCATTCAGTATACAACAAAATCAGGATTTAGGATTTCTCTGGCATGCCAGATTAGGCCATTTACCTCATACTAGGATGATTACATTAAAACAATCATTTCCATTCATAGAATGCATTAATTCTTCTCATGTTTGTGATTCTTGCCATTATGCAAGACAAAAGAAGCTTCCATTTGCTATTAGTAATACAAAGTCAGAAAACATATTTGATTTACTGCATATGGATATATGGGACCACTTTCAATCATTTCCACATCTGGACATAAATATTTTCTTACCATTGTAGAGGATAAAACTAGATTCACATGGACATACTGCATGAAGTCAAAATCAGAAACCAGAAAATTGATTCAGGATTTTATTCAATTTGTTCAAACTCAATTTGTTACAAATATTAAACGAATTCGAAGTGACAATGGCCTTGAATTTAAAATGGATTCTTATTACCTTTCAAAAGGAATCGTTCATGAAACCTCTTGTGTTTAGACCCCACAACAAAATGGTGTTGTGGAAAGGAAACATCAACACATACTGAAGATAGCACGAGCACTTCTTTTTCACTCAAATGTGCCCAAATGTTTCTGGCAATATGCAGTGCAATATTCAGTACACATCATGAATAGATTACCTAGTGCTGCTCTCAAAAATCAAACTCCTTATAAAGCATTATTTAGTTCAAAACCAGATTTAATGCATTTAAAAGTGTTTGGTTGTTTAACCTTCGCATGCACACTTACTAATGGAAGACATAAATTAGATTCAAAGTCTAAAAAGTGTGTTTTCTTGGGTTATAAGCCTGGAACCAAAGGGAGTATACTCCTGGATTTAAAAACTAGAGAAATCTTTCTCTCCAGAAACACTGAGTTTTATGAATTGGTTCTACCTTTTAAACAAATTTTGTCCACTGAACCTACCATTGATAATCCAACACTTTCACTAATTGAACAAAGCACTAATTCTGGTTCTCATTTACATATGGATCCTTTTCTTATTTTTCATGATTTGGACCGTTCTGAATCTGTTTTACCTACTGCATCAACTACAGCTTCTAATGATCAACATCAAACCTTCACACCAGCATCCTCATCTAAAACCAATTCACCTTTGCATGATTTAAATATCTCAGAGACAGCTGCATCACCATCTTATTTGCACAATCATCATGATTCTGACCCTATGGTTTTACCTAATGCATCTCATCCTAGTTCTGCCATTGAAGTTTCAAATTCTGTCGATGTTGCTGAGCTGAGAATATCAACATGGACAAGAAACCAACCCTCGTATTTGCGAGACTATCACTGCCTTGCAGTAAATTCACATAGAGATTCCAAGCACGCTGTTGCTCCATCCTCAACATGTAAGTATCCTATATCCCACTATTTGTCTTATTCATCCTTTTCCCCTAAACACCTAGCTTATACTCTTGCACTCATGAATCACCCTGACCCGAGACATTATTCTAAGGCTGTCATGCATGATTGCTGGAGAAAGGCTATTAATGCAGAACTGGAAGCTCTTGAATTAAACAAGACCTGGACCATTACAGCTTTGCCTCCTGGCAAGAATGCAGTTGGCTGCAAATGAATTTTTCGTACTAAGTTCAATCCTGATGGTACTATTGAGAGACACAAAGCCAGGCTAGTTGCACAAGGATTCACACAAATTTCAGGTGTGGATTACATTGATACCTTTAGCTCGGTAGTGAAGATGAGCACTGTGAGAGTGCTTCTTGCAATGGCTGCTGCCAAAGGTTGGTATCTACATCAACTTGATGTAAATACAACCTTTCTTCATAGGGATTTACATGAAGAGGTTTATATGAAGATGCCTAAGGGATTAAAGTATTCAGACCCAAGTTTGGTATGCAAGCTTGATAAGTCATTGTATGGCTTGAAGCAAGCAAGCCGTCAATGGAATATTAAACTATCTGCTGCTCTCGCGGAATTGGGATTTCATCAATCAGAGAATGATCATTCTTTATTCACCAAGTCTGTTCTAATGAAATTCACAGCTATCCTTGTCTATGTTGATGATCTTGTTCTGGCTGGGAATGACTTGGATGAAATCAACTCAATTAAAGGCTTCTTGGACAACAGGTTTAAAATCAAGGATCTTGGTATTTTGAAATTCTTTATTGGGATGGAGGTAGCAAGGAGTAAAGATGGAATTGCTTTCTATCAAAGGAAGTATGCGCTTGATCTAATCAATGACTGTGGTTTGTTGGGTGCGAAACCGGCAACAACACCCATGGAATACACTACCTCATTGTCTAGGGACCAAGGGACACCTCTACTTGATGCTTCAGTATATCGTAGAATGATTGGAAGGCTGCTTTACTTGACAAATACCAGACCTGATCTGAGTTATTCAGTCGGGTGCCTGTCTCAGTTCTTGAATTGTCCAACTGATGTGCACTTAAAGGCTGCTTATCGTGTGATTCGGTACCTCAAACAATCTCCAGCTACTGGACTTTTTTTCTCTTCTCAGAATTCTTTCACCCTATCAGGATTTACTGATTCAGATTGGGGAGCTTGTAAAGATACCAGGAAATCTATAACTGGTTATTGTTTCTTCCTTGATTCCACACTGATATCTTGGAAGAGCAAGAAATAAGTTACAGTCTCTCGATCATCCTCTGAAGCAGAATATCGTGCCTTGGCCAATGGCACTTGTGAACTTCTTTGGCTACTGAAATTGCTGCATGAATTTCATATTCATCCTCCTTTGTCCGTGGACATTTACTGTGACAATAAGTCTGTTTGTACATTGCATCGAACCCAGTTTTTCATGAGAGAACCAAGCATGTGGAAGTGGACTGTCATGTTGCTCGAAATAAGTTTAAAGAGGGTGTTACAAATTTGAAACACATTGCTTCTTCTAATCAACCTGCTGATATTTTCACTAAACCCCTAGCCCCAGGACCTTTTGCTCACCTTTTGTCCAAGCTGCAATTACTTGATCTACATAAACCAAGTACTTCCACCTTGCGGGAGGATGAAATAAATACTGATGTTGATAATTTAAAATAAAAATGCAGATGAATTCTGTTAGAGTTGTACAGATAGATAAATTGGTTAGCATTAGTAGTGTAGTGAAATTCTGTTAGAGAAAAAGTAGTAGAATTTTGTTAGAAGAATTCAATTATTCAATTTTTCTTTTTTTCTTTTGTAACTATATATATATATATATATAGTGCACAACATTTCTTATAGGGTTATGAATGTTCATTCAATTTGGTCACTGAATATTCATCAGGCTCTTCTTCTCTCTTCTCAATTTCCAATTTCCTTCTCTTAATCTGCTGTTATTCAGAGAAGATCTACAATTTATTTTTCTTTAACATTACATTCTGGTATCATTTTACACCTTACAATAGAAACAAGTCCTATGCTGGTTCAATTGCAATGGCAGCAACTGGATTCTTAACTTCCATCGGGTAACTTCCTATGGACTCTTTTCGTTCCAGGTGGTTAGATGACATTACACTTGATGTCTGTTTGCTTGTAAAAATAAACTAACCTACCTAAGATTTTGGTTATATGATACTTGGCACACTCTCTCTTTTTTAGAATTCGATATTAATCTCGTAAATATGGCACGATCGGAGGTTCTTGTCGTGTGTGATATCTTCTAACTTGAGAGGAGGTCAATGTAATTTACTTTTATTTGTTTTGCACTACAAGGTAAGATCTATTTAATCATGCCATTGTTAACAGTTACTATTTTGACAGGTATATGAGCTATTTTTCGTGGTTTGGATACATGGAGGGAAGCTTGAAGTTGGTTCCAGGTTTTCTAATCGTGTCTGTTGTCACGGCACTTGTGGAGTCCCTTCCTATCAGCACCGAACTCGACGACAACCTCACGGTTCCCCTCACTTCCATATTGGTCGGAAGTGTCATTTTTTGATAGTAAGACCAAATTGTAGTAACAAAGTAAGCTAGTTTAGGAGTTGTTCTTTAGGGCTGCGTTTGTTTACAGACATTGAGACAGGGACACTGAGACACAAAATCATGTTTGGTAGAGGAGACATGGATAGAGACAATATGTCCAGAGACACTGAATTAGTGTATTTTGTGTTCATCATGACAGGAAGGACACGGAGACACTAACAAGGGACACAACTTATTTTTTATTTTTTTCATTATTCTTGTTAATTTTTTATAATTATATTTTTTATTGTTATATTTTTTATTTCAAATTTTTTGAATGAAAAAAAATGAGAATAAATTGAATTTTTATAATTTATTTTAGTTTATCACCAAACAGAATATAAGAATACAAAATTTTATATCTCTATCTATCAGTATCTTATTCTATCCTGTTCTTAGAAACAAACGTAACCTAGAGATCTCTTCCACTTTTAATCTAATTGTTATTAGAGAATATTTAGATCCAAAGTAGCCCCATGTGTTGTGTTTGGTTATAACTGAAAAAACGGGGGTGATTGTTATGTTCACTATCAATAATAATATTGTACATGTTCAGAATATGAATGCATGCTTATAATTCTGATTCACAAATTAGACTTTGGATATGTTAAATTAATGGGCAAATTAAACTCTCGAATCCAATTAAATACACCAACAATTGGTTTATGGTAGAGAAGAAACATATGTATATGTGATATTACTAAGTATTGGATGTTAATGAAGGATAAACTATAAAAAATACACTCAAATTTTGCTATCGATAAAAATTTTCTTAAATAATTTAAAAATGCAATAGAAATATCTAACATTAAATATGTATTTCTCAAAAGATGTTTTAAAAATTAAATTTTGATGCGGTCTTTATAAAACAATTTCAATCAAACTCTTTTTTCACTCTAACAAAATTCATTTTTTAATACTTTTAAACATGTTTATTTCTAAAATATAATTAAAATATTTTTTTGATATACGTTATTCGATCCGATTTAATTATTTTGCGAATCAGATCATGTCCAAAGTTACATATTGGATGTAGATAAATACCACTAATTTATATATATGATTCTATTTATAAACATATGGATAAAATAACACACATTACACATAAATATATAATAACTTTGTATATGCATTATGCATATAGCATTTGTGTTAAAAATAAGATTTTCAAAAAATAAAAACTTAAAACATTTTATTAAAGTTAAAAAATCTTCTAAACAAATTCTTTTCTATGGCATAAAAATTTATTCAAAGATAAAATAAAATATTTTAGTATTACATTATAAAACTATAAAAGGATTAGTTTTCACCCAAGCAAAAAATTGTTTTTATTTAAAAAATCATTTAAAATAATAAGATTTATTTTCGGATAAGTTTATCGAAACAGATTCTTAATCTTTTTAGATCTTTCTATGATAGATGCTAATTACTAATTTACCTCTTATTTAATCTATCATTTTTCAAGTCCTTTCTTTCCAAATTCTTTTGTCGACAAGCACCAACGGCTAGAATAGCATCGTCATGGTATAATATAAAATGCTAATTTCAAAAGTTTGAATCTCAAAATCTCAACGCTCTCTTTCCTCTCAAAAACTCATTTTCGAGCAACTATGGCGGAAACGGCTATTGAGAAGGTGGATCCAGAGACGGAGTTTCTGGCGTCGAAGAGGCAAACCGGTTACGAGTGGGAAACCTTCAAGGAGAACGTGAGGCCTCTCAAAAGAGGCCGCAACGTTAACCTCTTGAACCACGCTCTCAAGTCCTACACCGATAACAACCTCAAGAATTCCCTCTACGAACACCGAAGGTCTCTCTCTCTCTCTGTCTCTCTCACTCTCTTTCTCACCGCATGTTTTTGTTCTCAGTTTCTTTTTGCTTTTCTCTCTCTCTCTCAGGAAACTGATTGAAGCGATTGACGAGTACAAAGGCGAAGATCCTCTTCTGCCGTGGCTGCAGTAAGTATCATGATTTCACGCATATACCGATTTACTTATTTATTTTTATATTTTACACGAAATAAATTGGATTGCACATGCATAATTTGTGATACGATGATAGAAAGCAATAGCTCAACTTGATTTTATTTACCGGCTTGCACAGACATAAATTGTGATGCGATGATAGAAAGGAACAGCTCAACTATTGGATAGCGATTCTGTTGTTGTAGATGTAACTATTAGGTTAAGGATACTAATTATCGATGGGTTAAGTGTTAATTTTGAAAGAGAGGAATATTGTATGTTGTTAGATGTGAAATTTTGTTGTGCTTTCATTTCTCGATATTGTTTTTGTTTTTTTTTTAGTGAAAACAAAAAAATGAAAATACAAACCAAACATCAAGGCCTCAAGGGTGCTTCCTTCACAACTAACCCTTGATTTATTTTTATTTGGAACTGAAGGTGTATCAAGTGGGTTCAGGAGGCGTTTCCTCCCTGCGGCGATGGTTCTGGGCTTGTGGTGATCTACGAGAAGTGCGTGCAGGCCTTCTGGGATTCAGATCGCTATAAGGATGATTTGCGCTACCTCAAAGTGTGGCTTGAATACGTGGGTTTCATTCTATGAGCATTCTCTTTGTTTGAATAGACTTGCTGCAGTTTGTTAGTTTTGAGAACTTGTTTTTGAACATTGAGCAATTGATGATCTTGCAGGCGGATAATTGCTTAGATGCAGAAGTTATATATGCTTTTCTGGAAGCAAATGGAATTGGAAAAACTCATTCTGATTTCTACATTTCCTATGGGTTGCACTTGGAATCTAAGAACAAGATTAAAACTGCTAATCGGATATTGGAACTTGGCATATCTAGGTAGTGAGCCTCATCTTATGAAACTAATTGTTCACTGTTTCATATTCATGCCGGTTGAATGGTTCACTACCATACTACCATCCTAAAATCATGATTATTTGACTAAATAGTTGCTGCTATAAGTAATTTGTAACGTGTGTTGATTTTTTGTGAGAGGATTATTACTTATATTTATATTGGTTTGATTGTGCATAGTGTCTGCCCTTATGATTTAATGTTACACGTACAAAATTTGAAAGGTGGAAAGTGAGATTGTGTCTGTGTTCTTGAGAGGAAAAGAACTCCATTTGTTAGATTTGGACCTTGATGCCGTACTTGGATTCATTGATGATTTCTGCATATGGTAAAGTTGCAACTACCATTTCTCATTAAATTGCCTGTTCTGAAGGAATGCTCAACCTGTTGAGAAATTGAAGGCTGCTTATAGAAAATTTGTTGCACGTTCAATGGCAAGGTCAAAAGCGACAGATGTATGTGATGTTCCCTATTTTCCTTATCTATATTCTAGGATCTATATGCAATTGTTTAACCCTAAGTTGCTTCCACTACGTAGGATTCAATGGAGAAACCACCAGCACCGGTGCGTAGCTTTGGAACTGTCCTTGCCAAGGGACAAAACCGTGAGTCCATTTTCTGTACATTACCTTCTGTCTCAAATTTTGGATGGCAGGTAATTTAACTAGACATGGAAATTTTCTTTGTATCTTGCAGGTACACACCTAGCCCCTTTCAGGTCCGATCCATCTGATAGTAGTAATAGCAGGTAATTGTACTCTTTTTTGAACTGGGCGATGATTTTGCGGGAAATGTGTGATATCTGCACTCTGTAGATGATTTTGTATTGCAAAGCGCTTGTAATTTCCTAAATGATTCTACATGTTTTCCCTTTTATGCAGGAGTGGAGCAGCTCCACTTTCCGTTTATAAAGATTCAGTAGGATGTGATGATTCCATCCCTCATCAGACCGACATATCAAACTCTTGGCACACACTTGGGCCTCGAGCTGAAAGAAACAAGGAAAATAATGCAATCCCTGGCAAATGGAAATCTTACAAGGTGCAAAATTTCCCACACAAACGTTGCCTGTCTTTTTTTCTATGGTTGATCGTATTATTATATTCTTCTTACATTATTGCACTATGATTTCAGATTCCACAGCGACCTGGAACTAGAACTGGAATAGCTACTGCAAGTGCCTGTATTCCAGTGTTTGTTGATGAAGAATGTCAAGAGTAAGTGGAATCACTAGTTTTGCTGTTAGGTTTTCATAGCCATGCTTCCATACTCAATCTTGTTCTTTCCAAATCAGCTCAGCAAAAGGGGGTGAAAATTTTCCATACCTTTGGAATTGTCATATTAGCGTCTAGCCAATAGCATGAAAGAACAAAATGAGTATGCTTTAAAAAGAGCAAAGCTTTTAGCTAAAGCATGTTTTAGTTATAGTAAATACTAGCAAATAGCAAATAGCATGAAAAAATTTCAGCATTCTTATCATTTTTCATCATTCATTTCCTCATATTTTTGGGTACATATTGCAACGGTCCTTGGAATTCTCAATTGCAAATAGGATGAACGAACAAGTCAATTTAAAGCAAGAGCAAAGCATAGCTTAAAACATGTCTATTTTCAATGAGTACTAGCATGATAGTTTATATGCCTCTGTTCATCATTGATATGCCAGTTAATTATTGTTTCCATTAGAAAGCATTGTATACAGCAGTTATTGATCCACCAATTTGCATGACTTACACAGATCACAAAACGTGAAAGAAAAGAGTAAGAAGTCCTCACGTTTGCTGCAGCTTAGGTGGGAGAACGAAAAGGATTTGAAAAGGTAATGCCAACCTTGGAATTTGTGCACTATGATCATATACCGATGTGTTTTCCAGATTTGACGCTTGTGTATTGTTTCTTCTCCCCAGGGAAACAGAGCAAATAAGGAAGAATCCATTACGCAAATTCCCACAAAGCAGTCTCCCCAGATAATTGAAATCGTTGAATCATGCTTGATGAAGCACTTTGCCATCCTTGTCTTAAACGAATTTTAGTAGCTTTCACCTAGAAAGCTTGATCCACGTTTCCTTTTTAAGTTTGTAATGGAATTTCATGTTTGGTTGGGTTGGTTGAATTGAGAATATGCCCAAGTTTGTAATACAAGACAGACATATTTGGTTGCTTTGATTCCATTTCATTATTTGGAAATAAGTTGTGAAATTTATGAATCTGTTGTACTAGTTTTAATATCATTCCTCTAATTGCACTTCTTAAGAATTACAACTACTATAAGATTATTTAAAGGACTGTCTTATATATACCACGGACTTTTGGCACCTAGAATTGACGGGCATGTATCTAATTCTCTTTTAGTAAACTAAAAATAAATAATAAAAATCTTAACCTAATAAGGCTAAGATAAATTCAATTCCATAGATCATGAAAACTCATTTATTCAGTTTGAGTTACTTTCAGATGGGAAACTGCATAAACTCAACATTCTTATGAAAAATTCATCCTTTTTCTTTTATGAAAATCCTTTTTCTTTTTTTTTTTGGAGGTGAAGTGGTTGTTAAAGGTTACAAAAATAGAGCGATTTTTCTAATCTAATTAATATAAAAGTACATAAGAATATAATAATAATAAATTTTAAGTTTTTAATATATCCAATGAATTGAAAATTAATAAAAATAATTTTTAATAACTTTTAATCACACGTTTTCTTTTATAATATTTTAAAATAATAAAAGATAAATAGACTCCTCGTAATATTTTACAAGAACATATAAATTTACAATTGGACTTGTAATAAAATTCAGTAATTATTCCACCAATGACTATTAAAACCAATTTAAATAAATACAAGAAAATAAAATTAATAAATTTTGAAACAAAACAAAACAAATGGAATAAATTTTAAATTCTAAACGATAACCCTAAATAATAAATACTAAATTTTAAATCTTAAATCCTAAACTCATAATTAATTTTAGGATTAAGAGATTTTAGGAATAAAATCAAAATTAATTTAAATTAGATATTAATTTCCTAAACAAGTGGAAAGTGAATATATAAAAAATAATATAGTTAACATTTTAGATTTAAAACCGGATTAAATACTTATGAGTGATTGATTATATAGCATTTTTCCATAAATTTATAACAAAAAATACATGCATACCATATTTTCAAAAAATCATAAAACACTGAAAGAGAAACTAATTATGGCATCGTTATCTATACATAATTGATAATTATTAGCTACTAGCATGTCATTTTAACTATTATTATTCGTATAGAAAAAATATACATTCTTTATATATTTTTTAAAAATAATTTATTTTTTATAAATAACTTTTGATATCAAAAAATAAAATATCACAAAACTTGTTAAAGATTAACCCTTCACTTGTTCCGTTCTTAATTTTTCCATAATAATCCAATCTCACAAGGACTGGAAGCAGCGACACCTCCTTCAACTTTCTCTCAGATCCGGCTTCTTCAGCCTTCACCCATTTCACCAATTACCTCTCCTTTCTCACCAAATAAACCTCCCTCTTCTCTCTTACATTTAGGGTTCCCAAAACCCTATCAAGAATACACAAAACCCTATCAAGAATAACACGGCAAGAAGAAGAGGAGGCAGCATCACATCATGGCGGAGCACCTTGCATCGATATTCGGAACAGAGAAGGACCGCGTCAACTGTCCATTCTACTTCAAGATCGGAGCGTGCCGCCACGGCGACCGCTGCTCCCGTCTCCACAACCGCCCTACGATCTCCCCAACTCTCCTCCTCTCCAACATGTACCAGCGCCCTGACATGATTACCCCCGGCGTCGACCCTAACGGCCAGCCTCTCGACCCTCGCAAGATCCAGCAGCACTTCGAAGACTTCTACGAGGACATCTTCGAGGAGCTCTCGAAGTTCGGCCACATCGAGTGCCTTAACGTCTGCGATAATCTTGCTGACCACATGATCGGAAACGTCTACGTCCAGTTCCGCGAGGAGGATGAAGCCGCCGCCGCACTCGCCGCCCTGCACGGCAGATTCTACTCTGGCCGCCCTATAATTGCTGATTTCTCACCTGTTACTGACTTTCGTGAGGCCACGTGTCGCCAGTTTGAGGAGAACAGCTGTAACCGTGGCGGTTACTGCAATTTCATGCATGTTAAGTTGATTGGTAGGGAGCTTAGGAGGAAGCTTTTTGGCCGGTACCGCGGCGGAGGAAGGTATCATATTAGCCGCAGCCGAAGCAGGAGCCGGAGCGCGAGTCCGCGGCATAGGAGGGAGAGGGATTACGATAGGCGTGACAGGGAGAAGGATTATAGGAAAGGGAGCAGGGACAGGCATGATAGGGACAGGGATAGGGGAAGGGAGAGAGATGGCAGCGGCGGCAGGAGGAGGCATGGGAGTCCTGGGAGGAAGAGCAGGAGCGGCAGCCCCCCGGCGAGGGAAGGGAGCGAGGAGAGGCGGGCGAGGATCGAGCAGTGGAACAGAGAGAGGGAGGAGAAGCAGTGAACCTGAAGTGATTGTTGGTATTATTTTTGAAGTGGTTGTGAATCTTGATGAACCTAACATTGTGTTTTTTAATTTTAAGTTGCTTTGTGACTTGAGGTAATCATTTTTACTGGGTTTTATTTCAAATTTAGTATGAAGTTTCAACTTCTATGAAGTCTGTGTATGTTATAGTAGGGTGGAAGTTATGATAGAACTTCTTATTTTTACTTAGTTTCTGAAGTGTATTTTGTCTTTTACTATGTTGTTGAGCATCCGTATGGTATTGTTCGAACTTTTGGATAGTAATAAATTAAGCGTTAACTAATGATAACATGCTAGCTCGTGGTTAGTTCAGCCTAATGTTAGGTAGCTTTACCTTTAGGTGATTTTTTTAGAGGATCAATTGGTTTGCACACTGAATAGCTTTGGTTTATGTCCTGTTGCAGTAAAATTTCAATCTTGTGTGTGTGTGTGTGTTGTTGTTGAATCTTGATGATGCAGTTTTGCTTTTAACTTTTCAATGTGTTAAATTTGATGCTAAGCCTGTCGATGCCAAACATGCTAGTATGTGATGATTGACCTGAATTTTATTTTTTTATGTTTTTTGGGGGGGTGGGGGGGTGTCGAGGCTCGAGTTTGTGAGAGCAGACTTGATTTGAGTGTTTTCCTAAGTTGGAACCTTAAAACAAAATTTATGAGGTTAGAATATGTATCTTGTTAATAATAAGTAGGTAAAAAAGCTTGGACAAAAGGTCTCTCCTTTGGGGTTGGTGATGTAGACTGTGTAGTACTACTCCCTTTCATTTATATTGTCTGCCTTCTGGATGATTCAATTCCTGGTTTCGTAGTGGTTGACAGTGATCTGTTGCAACTGCTTATAGCATCTTATAGTACATGCGTACAATAGGCGATCGCACATGACACGTGGTTTGGCTGTGGCAAGATAGCAACTTTCATTCTGCATCGACAGATAAATGAAGCACCTATTCATTGAGACTTTCTCCATTTGAGTCGCATCTATTCCATACAATTTCTTTCATTCAGGCTATTTTGGAGGAGTATCTGTTCTGATCTCACATCCTATTTCTCATGCTCTGTCATGCCTGTTTGGATCGGTGAAGTGCTTGATGCTACTACCTCTGTTGTTGAAAGTTGGAACTATTGGGCAGTCTGTGATACTGCAGCCCTCTTTTCTAAATCTCTATTCTTTGCTTCTGGGTGTGGGCTATATTGCTTTCCCAATAAGCAATACTTCAGTTGGTTTTTCTTCTGCATCCCATTTTTCTGCTGCACTTGTCCACTAAGTGATTGATTGATGTCTATTTGTCACTAGGTTGGATTTTTGTCCTGTCAGATATACTCTTCATTCTCTCCTTTTCATTCACAGGAGTTAGAGGCTCACATCATACTCATTTTCCTGTGTCAGTGATCTACTTTTCTTCCTTTTCTGCTGTCTCTATTCTAATTTCGCCAGTTTTTGTTTCCTTTTCCTTTTAACACCCTAAAAATACTTTCAAATTTCAGGACCTTTGTTGTTTTTTGTGGAAGTCTTTAAGATGACTATCTAGTTTAATTTTTAAACCGTATTGAGCATTTCATAGTAATGTGATATGCTTCATGTTTATTGAAAAAGCTGCACTTCTCGTATATGCCATTGCTTTAGTCGTGCAAGCCGCCAACTACTGCAAGTGTGCTATTCACCGTTAGACTATTGGCAGGTGTCTATTTTTATGTAGTAGGAGCATTTCTGTGTTTAAACTGCTGGCAGCTGGCAGAAAAACACTCATCAGTTTCTTCCTGCTTGTATATATTTGCTGTTCCCTTTTTGTTCAGCTGTACAATATCAAGAACTTCACATGCGTGCCTTTTCTCATGTAGGATAGGTGCTTAGGGGGATTGGTTGTGCAGCTGGTGTTCTTGGGATGTAGGATTTGCAGTTCAAAAGATTAACCAGATTGGGGTTGAATTGCCTCCTGTAAGATGCATGTTTCCCTTTTCAGTTGTTATTTTTATTTTTGAACACTGGTGATTAATTATAAGATTGAATCCTTTTCTTCGCATGTTAACTCGAGCAGGTCCACCTGTGAATTATAACATGCTTTCTTTGTTGTCTTTACAGCACTATAGGTGTATAAAGGCATGTTTTGAGGGAAGTGTTGTTGATGATTCCAAGTGTAATACTACAAATATGGGACAACTAAGATGGGCTATTTATGATCTGTGGGATTTCTTATTTCTGCCGCTTAGGCTATAGTGGTGTTTGAGCTCTCCTAATTCCTAGGCTGACCAGATACAGCTTAGTCTTTGCCATCAATTTGGCTACTCTGATTGCTTTAGGTTAAGCATTGCAACCTAGTTTTCATCGGCTTCTTGAGCGAAGGTATCACATAAGAAAAAATTGTTGTTCACTCGTCAACAAGGATGGCCACTAATAGCCTATGATGTAGCAGTAGGTACCTGCAACCAAAATCCAAGAAAATGCCAGGTAGTTGTATACTTGGCGTACCATATTCCTAGTTTTCGTTAGGCTTCCTCTGATGATAGCTTAAATTTCTGCTGTAGGGTGTAGATTGATACTTAGGAATTGGCTGGATGTTTGTTATTTTATGGGTAATAGCATTGCTTCCATATGTGTGCACTATCCATGGGGAAGAAGTTTGAGATCAGCTTTATTCAAATTAGGAGTCCCTTCTTAGCATAAGTGAGAGAATTTTTCAAGCAATTCTCTTCTAGACTATTTACAAACTCTTGAGTGAATTTTGGTATCCTCAAACAGGACTAAATAGGCATAGGCTTATTGTGGATTGATTAGTGAAGTTCATCCAGCAGGTCTAAATACTTTATACTAGATTGCACAAAGTTTGGAGATCCCTGTAAAAATTCGTCGTGGATTACGGCGAGAGCAGGCATCGTGGGCATTTCTTGGAAAAGGAACTCTTAAACATTTGAAGAAAGGATTTATACTTATTCACCATGTGTAGTGCATTATTGATACATGGAATAACTGTTGTGCATTTTTGCATGTTCTTAATGAGAACCTTTTTAAAGGATCTGAATATGCAAGTGTACACTTCACATTTACATCTGATTCTGCCTGTTGGGGCATACATTATTAATGCTACAGTTTGGTTAAACCGTTAAAGGTTAGTTGCCTAGTTTTAATGTGGTTTCTAATGTTACAGACTTAGGGATTTATGTGGTCGTTTTTACTTGAAAGACCATTGGGAATGGCTTCGGTTATCTTGGATTGTAGTCAGTTGTAATATAAGCGAAATATAAAATATGATTGGAAGACTCTTGTATTGTTTGGAATTGTTTCATGAGTTTTTGATATCCATCAAGCGAGTGTTGATAAGTTTTACATGAAAAATTTAGACCAAAGCCAGAGTCATCCACCTTTTGTCCAAGGAGTTAAAGTTCCTTAACCCAATGGATGTTATGGGATATGTGTTATGGTCTAGTTGTGGTTAATTGCAGCACTCACTGGGATGATTGGATGAACTATATGCCAGTATGTTATGTGTTTTCTTTGGTGGGTCAACAGCTCTGGGATGCCTCAAGCCATGCATAGCTGAGAAAAAATCTTTAGGCTTCAGCTGCTTTTATTGATGAAGAGCCGTTGGGTCTATACTCTATATTGTGAATAAGTAGGTTGAGCAGAGTGATTTTTGTATTTAAATTCACTTGCTTTTGATATGTTATTTAGGTTGTTCTAACTTCTAACATAACTTGACATTACCAAAATTAGCCACTGCTTTTTGTGGAGCTAAAGTGTCAAAAAAATAAAAATAAAAAACTACACTTGTTGTCATTTACCTGTGTATATTTTCTATTTTCGTATGTATGTGTCATCTTTCTAGACATTTATCTTTCACTTCTTTTTCTTCTAAAAAAGTTATTTATCTTATATTTTAATTTTTAAACTTTTAAGTAAAGAAGCTTTTGAGCAAGCTAAAGTTAGGCATAAAAAGAAGCATATAATAGCCTATTATTAATAAGCCACAGATGAGATTATGCTCTGGGTCGAAGAATTTAACGAAGGCTTGGTTAAGATTTAAGAGTTAGAATTAGAGTTAGATTGGCTTCCTTACTCTCATATTGAGCACACAGGAATTCCATGCACTGATGACTGATCCCACACAAAGATGGATTATTTCTCCCATAGGTTAAATCAATTTTGATATGATATCAAATTTATCTTATGCTTGGTGTTGAAGGTCTATATCATGCCTTTACCTCATACTCTTTTTATCTTTTTCTTTTTTAATAGTTTTTCATAGTTTCATTGTGATGTTAGGTTACTTATTTACTTTTTTAGAAAATTATGCTTGCGTTCTATTCCTTGAAAGAACACCATTAAGTCTAGTAAGAAGCACCTATATTATGGTGACTTTAACTTATTTAGCAAAAACGTTTTTAAAAATGGTATTTGCATATTAAAATTAGTTACCAAAATCAGTCATTATATATTTATCTACAAATATATATTGTTTAGCTCATGTTGAATTGAATTTGTATTTTGTATTTTAATATATATTTTTTATTCGTGGTCGATTTTGGGATATATCTTGTATGATCGAATATTTTTTCATCCGACACTTGAACTGGAATCTTGGTTAACCAATTTTAACCAATTTTCATTTGCAAGTTTATTTATAGATGATTTTTAATTGAGATTAAATTAATATTTGGTTATTGGGTGAAGCCGTGAAGGTGCTAGATATGCATTTTCAAGGGATTGGAATCCTTTCTCACATTAGTTATAGTTACTTTTATATTAGTGTGCTTGGGTGGAATTTTTATATTTTAAATACAAGGGAAATATAAGAGAATTTAAATGATGTAATTAAGATTTTTTTTTTAGTTTTTTGTTTGGTTAAACTAATTACATTAGTTGTAGTTTTAAAATGTTTTGTTTTTTTCAAATAGTTAGATTATTTAAATTTTAAATTGGTTTTTTGAGAAGATATTTATTTTTCCTATGACAAGAATTCATTTAATCTAACTAGTACGTTATGTCCTATAGTAAGATTTTGTTTAATCTAACACGTACATATTACTTCATCATTGACGTAACATATTCATACTATTTCAAAACGATAGGTCTTACCACACAAAAAAAAAGCTATAGGTCTTATGTTGGTCACATAAGACAAATCTTGAGCTGCGGAAAAGAGGAGAGGAAAAGAGAATTTAATAAAATTAATTTTATAATTTTATCTTAACATAAATAATTTCCTTTTCTATTCTATAGCTAGAGTATTGTTGAGATTTAAAATTTTTTACACAAAAAATATTTTGAGGATTATTTTTATAAGTTTATACTTTAAAAAATGGGACTCTATGAAGTGGAGATATCAATGTGAACACTCATCAGCGGCTAACCATGTTTGAAATCAGAGGAAAAGAATATGAGAAAGAGCCAAATAAATGGAGAAAGAAATGTGGTGCTGGTGCAACATTATTGAACGAGACAACCAAAACCAAAACGTTATTAATCTAGTGTTCTCGAATGCTACAATGAGAATTAGAAGGGAAAAGCTATATCGTAACACAAAATGTCAAATTTTTTAGTTATTAAATTAATTATTATATATTTATATATTATTTTTAATTTTTTTACGGAAATATGTATGAGCCTAATATATAATTTAATGTAGATCTTCTAAATTAAAACTAAATGCCAATAAACATGTAAAAAGGTCAGAATCATACAACCACGTTCTTATTAAATATCTCTAAGGCCATGAAAAAGCGATGATAATAACAATAACAATAATAATAAGTCAAATGGTATAGTCTCTTCATTTTTACTTAGAAATATCAAATTTGAGTTTCATTTAGGGTGACAAAAGAGCCTAAATTTATCGGGCTGGCCCGTGTAACCCGTAAAAAAAAAGTAGATTGGGCTGAAAAATTGAGACCATCACACATCAAAAATCCGTCTAACCCGCATCGCTTAAACCATGGGCTTTGGTGGACTTTCCTGTCGGAATTAGGGTTTTTTAAAAATGCTCTAATTTAGTGTTTTGAATTATGTTTTATGTTTGATTGATAATATTCTAAACTTGTAGGTGTTTAATTATATATTTTGGACAATGTTAATTTTATTATTTTGTTTCAAAAAACTTAATTTATAATTATGTTTATTACATATTTGTAATTATAAAAACTTTAATGTCTGTGAATTTAAAAATTATAATTTTCTTATGTTTTTAAAAATTATAAATTTATTAAAATAATTATAAAATTATATATATTATTTAATATTTTTTTAGTAATTTATATCATTTAATACTTAATAATAAAAAGAAAATGAAATTTAGTGAATTTACCCCACCAACCCACTGTTAAGTGGGGCGGGACGGCGGCCTTCCCGACTTGCCACCCCTAATTCCACCCTAACTTTGAAAAAAATAATATATCCAAAAGTGAACTGTTACTGTTCATTAATTCTGGCCGCAATGGTCTACCAACGTTGGCAATCATTGACTAAAAAAATAAAAAGTAGAGAAATCTGATATCACACGTTTAATAGTTGACAAAAATATAACAGATTTATTTAAGTATAAAAACTCACAAGACATTGAGATTTGAGACACCAAGCAATAATAACTCTCTCTTCATCTCCACTTTAATCCATCTTACATTTCTGTCTGATCTCCATGGATTCTCAAATCTTTAACTTCCTTGCTTTCATCTTCTTTCTCTTCTTCATCATTGCTGCTCTGAGAATAAGAAAGAAAAGTGATGTAATTCCAAATATACCCCCAGGACCATGGAAGCTACCTATCATAGGAAACATACCAAATCTTGTTACATCAACTCCACATAGAAAGCTAAGAGATTTGGCCAACAAATATGGACCATTGATGCACCTTCAACTTGGACAAGTCTCTACCATTGTTGTTTCCTCAGCAGAGTATGCTAAAGAGGTTATGAAGACACATGACATCATCTTTGCTTCAAGGCCTGCAGTTCTAGCAGCAAAGATAATTTCTTATGATTGCACAAACATTGGTTTTGCACCCTATGGAAATTACTGGAGGCAGTTAAGGAAGATTTGCACCTTGGAGCTCTTGAGCACGAAACGAGTCAATTCGTTCCGGCCAATAAGAGAAGAGGAGTTCACCAATCTTGTTAAGAGGATTATGTCCTCAAAGGAAGGATCAGTTAATCTCACTGAAGAAGTGCTTTCATCCATATATGGAATCGTTTCGCAGTCTGCGTTTGGAGGCACAAAACGTGGGGATCAAGAGAAGTTCATATGCCTTGTGCAACAAGCAACAGCAGTTGCAGGTGGTTTTGATGTAGGAGATCTGTTTCCTTCTTGGGAATGGCTTCAACTTGTGAGTGGATTGAGGCCTAAGCTTGAGAGTTTCCAAAGACAAATTGATGAGATATTGGAAAACATTGTTAGTGATCACAAAGAGGCAAAGTTGGAAGGTAAAAAGAGCAAAAGTGATGAATCACATGAAGATCTTGTGGATGTTCTCCTTCAATTTGAAGATGCTACAAATCAAGATATTTGCTTAAGTAGAAACAATATCAAGGCTATACTCTTGGTAAGGATAATCTTGCTCTTGCTTACTCTTTAGTTGAAATCTTCTTAACATTTTTTGGATGTAACATTTAGTAATAAGGTAATGCTAGAGAGACAATAACTCTGTATTTATGATTGCTTGCTTTGCCTAACATCAAGTAATGAATCACTACTGTTTAGGATATCTTTGGTGGAGGAAGCGAGACATCGGCGCATACTATAGATTGGGCAATGACAGAGATGATAAGGGATCCAGGAGTAATGGAGAAAGCACAAGCTGAGGTCAGAGAGTTATTCAACAAAATAGGAAAGGTTGATGAGACTCTCATCAATGAACTCAAGTATTTGAAATCAGTTGTGAAAGAGACACTAAGGTTACACCCTCCAGCTCCTCTTTTACTTCCAAGAGAATGTGGAGAAGCCTGTGAGATCAATGGATATTACATTCCATACAAAAGTAAGGTTATAGTGAATGCTTGGGCAATTGGAAGAGATCCAAACTATTGGAGTGACCCAGAGAAGTTTTATCCAGAGAGGTTCATTGATAGTTCCATAGACTACAAAGGGAATAATTTCGAGTTCATTCCGTTTGGTGCTGGAAGAAGAACATGTCCGGGCAGCACATTAGGCTTGTTAAATGTTGAGCTGGGGCTAGCATATTTGTTGTATCACTTTGATTGGAAGCTTCCAAGTGGAATTAAAGGTCAGGATCTGGATATGTCTGAGGTATTTGGAGTTACTGTTAGAAGAAAAAAAGACCTGCAATTGGTTCCCATTGTTTTTAGTCCTTTGCTTGAAACATAAACATAGGTAGATGCTATGCTTTTGATTGAAGAAATGCTATGTTGTGTATCCTTAAAGATTCAGTGGTCATTTACTTATGAAATAAAGCTGCATGATTTTGTGATCATTGTTATTGATTACAAAAGAGTTGGAGATTTTGTAATTCAGCTAAAAATTGATGGCAGTTATAAGTATAAATAGTTAACAGATTCTTTCTAGCTGAATATTAATTGATATAGTTAATTTTCATTGATTATTGTAAAAAAATAAAAATAAAAATAAAAGAAGATCATCCACACATAATTTGAATGATAGTTGCTTGCTTCTTGTTGTTATAAGCTATGATGCATGGACAATGACATGGATACGGGATACACTGACATACGAATTTTAAAATCTTATAAGACACGGGACACATATAAAAGAGTAATTCTCCGCATCCAAGCAATTTTACATCCAAGTTAGTTCAAGTGATTTGAGTACGCATTTCTTTTTCCTGTTTTCTCCCACCCCCTGCACCTTCTTCTTCTTCTTCCCGTTTACTTCTCCTCCTCCTATTTTACTATTTTTCAATTTCGCGTCACCAACAATACCTCTTCCTCTTCCTCTTGGAATTTCGTCTCCTCCTTCCTTTTCATCATTCTCCTCCATCATCATTATCATCATCATCATCATCACCATCATCATTATTGTTATTGTCTTCTTCTAATACGTATTTATATAATGGATAATTTTCGGTTCATTTGGTATTATACAATGGTTTCGTTTTGAGCTAATTTTTGGTTCATTCGAGACTCAAGTATTTCTAATTCAAATTTATATAATGGACCATTTTCAGTTTATTTGGTATTATACAATGATTTCGTTTTGATAATATTTTCGATTCATTCGATCACCACAGAGAATCAGAATCAATAAAGATGTTAGCAAAATATTGGTGTTGTTGGTGATGACGATAATGATGATGGAGGAAAAAGAAGAAAAGGAAGGAGGAGATCAAAGAAATTCAAATAAAAAAGAAATAGGAGGAGGAGGAGAAAGAGGAGGAGGAGATGAATGTGGTGGTATGGTGGTGGTGATGATGACGATAATGAAAAAAAATGAAGAAAAAGGAGAAGGATAAGGAGAAGAATCAGTAGGAGGAGGAGGAGAAAGAAGAAGAAGACGAAAGCCCCGCAGCATAAACTAAATGACTTGGAAGTAAAATTGCTTGGATGTGTAGCAGGATTCCATATAAAATATATATTATTTTTTAGATAAATCATAATCATATATCATTTAGACACAGCAGGCACGTGTCAAACGAATGCCAATGAGTATCGTGTTCGAAATGTGTCCGACAAGGCAACTCAGCGAAGTATCTGTGTT
The DNA here is from genome assembly GCF_000817695.3 of Arachis duranensis. Taxonomy (NCBI): domain Eukaryota; kingdom Viridiplantae; phylum Streptophyta; class Magnoliopsida; order Fabales; family Fabaceae; genus Arachis; species Arachis duranensis. The sequence goes on from NC_029781.3 coordinate 105,599,914, forward strand.
TCACATGAAGTGATAAATAGAAGACCAATACTATGTATGTGTCTATTAAGATTGACTAAGTTTTCCTTTTTAACATTCTTAGTTAATCTTGATTAATATTGTGTTAAAATTGTTATGCAAAAGAAGAAAAAAGCGGCTAGGACTCTTCAAAATTCATAAACTTGAAGATTCTTTAAAAGGTTCCACTCAAGGAAACCATAGAAGCAGACAAAGATACAATAATTTCAACTTGTAGACAAAAATATAACAGATAAAGATAAGTATAACAAATGACAAGACAGTGAGACACCAAGCAATTATAACTCTCTCTTCTTCTCCACTTTACCAGCACTTTAATCCATCTTACATTTCTGTCTGATCTCCATGGATTCTCAAACCTTTAACTTCCTTGCTTTCATCTTCTTTCTCTTCTTCATCCTTGCTGCTCTGAGAATAAGAAAGAAAAGTGATGTAATTCCAAATATACCCCCAGGACCACAGAAGCTACCTATCATAGGAAACATACCAAATCTTGTTACATCAACTCCACATAGAAAGCTAAGAGATTTGGCCAACAAATATGGACCATTGATGCACCTTCAACTTGGACAAGTCTCTACCATTGTTGTTTCCTCAGCAGAATATGCTAAAGAGGTTATGAAGACACATGACATCATCTTTGCTTCAAGGCCTCCAGTTCTAGCAGCAAAGATAATTTCTTATGATTGCACAAACATTGGTTTTGCACCATATGGTAATTACTGGAGGCAGTTAAGGAAGATTTGCACCTTGGAGCTCTTAAGCACGAAACGAGTCAATTCGTTCCGGCCAATAAGAGAACAGGAGTTCACCAATCTTGTTAAGAGGATTATGTCCTCAAAAGAAGGATCAGTTAACCTCACTGAAGAAGTGATTTCGTCGATATGTGGAATCATTTCGCTGTCTGCGTTCGGAGGCACAAAACGTGGAGACCAAGAGAAGTTCATATCGCTTGTGCTACAAGCAACAGATATTGCAGGGGGTTTTGATGTAGGAGATCTGTTTCCTTCTTGGGAATGGCTTCAACTTGTGAGTGGATTGAGGCCTAAGCTTGAGAGTTTCCAAAGACAAATTGATGAGATATTGGAAAACATTGTTAGTGATCACAAAAAGGCAAAGTTGGAAGGTAAAGGCAAAAATGATGAAGATCTTGTGGATGTTCTCCTTCAATTTGAAGATGGTACCAATCAAGATATTTGCTTAAGTAGAAATAATATCAAGGCTATACTCCTGGTAAGGATAATCTTGCTCTTGCTTACACTGTTTAGTTAGAAGATTTTTAATTTTTTTAATGTAATCACTACCTTGCTTTGCCTAACCTTAAGTAATTAATCATTACTTTTTAGGATATGTTTGGTGGAGGAAGCGAGACATCGGCGCATACTATAGATTGGGCAATGTCAGAGATGATAAGGGATCCAAGAGTAATGCAGAAAGCACAAGCTGAGATCAGAGAGTTATTCAACAGAATAGGAAAGGTTGATGAGACTCTCATCAATGAACTCAAGTATTTGAAATCAGTTGTGAAAGAGACACTAAGGTTACACCCTCCAGCTCCTCTTTTACTTCCAAGAGAATGTGGAGAAGCTTGTGAGATCAATGGATATTACATTCCCTACAAAAGTAAGGTCATAGTGAATGCTTGGGCAATTGGAAGAGATCCAAAGAATTGGAGTGAACCAGAGAAGTTTTATCCAGAGAGGTTCATTGATAGTGACATAGATTACAAAGGTAATAACTTCGAGTTTGTACCGTTTGGTGCCGGAAGAAGAACATGCCCTGGCAGCACATTAGGCTTGCTAAATGTTGAGCTGGCGCTCGCATATTTGTTGTATCACTTTGATTGGAAGCTTCCAAGTGGAATGAAACATGAGGAATTGGACATGTCTGAGGCTTTTGGAGTTGCTGTTAGAAGAAAAAAAGACCTGCAATTGGTTCCCATTGTTTTTAGTCCTTTGCTTGAAACATAAACATAGATTAGATGCTAATATGCTATGTTGTGTATCCTTTGATCAAGATTCTGGTCATTTACTTTTGAAATAAAGCTGCATGATTGTGTGATCATTGTTACTGATTACAAAAGAGATGGAGATTTTGTAATGCAGCAAAAAATCAATGGCGATTTGTCAACAGATTCTTTCTAGCTGATATTAATTAATACAGTTATTTTTCATTGGTTATTATAAAAAAAAGAAATTTTCCATATATAATTTGAATGATAATTGTTAGCTTCTTGTAGTTATAAGTAGTGATATATAGAACACCAATAGTCCAATACTATATATGTGTTTATTAAGATTGACTAAGTTTTCTTTTTTAATAATCTAAGTTAACCCTGATTAATATTCTGTATTAAAATTGTCATGCAAAAGAAGAAGAAGAAAGAAGTCAAGACTCAAAAAAGTTCATAAACTTGAAGATTCTTTATAAGATTCCACTCAAGGAAACGATAGAAGCAGACAAAGATACAGTAGTTTCAACCACCCTCCTGTTGCAAATATTCAAATAGCAAGTCTTGACAAAAACTCTCAATAAAAAATGAAACAGGTTAATGAAATCTCAAACTCAGAAAGCTTAAGAATACTTAGTTAATCATATATATAGTACTAGTCTGGTAGAGTTAACAATACCTAGTTGGTTAATGCACCATGGATTCTCTACTCTTTGACTTTCCAACACTCTTCTGCTTTTTCCTCTTCATGCTTGCAGCACTTAAACTATGGAAGAAGAAGAATCTCAATCAAATTAACTCAACCTCAAACATGGCCCCAGGTCCATGGAAGCTACCTATCATAGGAAACATACACCATCTTTCTACATCCACGCCTCATCGAAAATTAAGAGACTTGTCCAAAATACATGGACCTTTGATGCATCTACAGCTTGGAGAGATCTTCACCATTGTTGTTTCCTCAGCAGAGTATGCCAAGGAGGTAATGAAAACACATGACATCATCTTTGCATCAAGGCCTCAGATTCTAGCTGCAAAGATTATATCATATGATTGCACAAGCATAGCCTTAGCACCTTATGGAAACTATTGGAGACAGCTAAAGAAGATTTGCACATTGGAACTTTTCACTTCGAAGCGTGTCGATTCATTTCAGCTGATAAGAGAAGAAGAGTTCACTAGTCTTATCAAAAGAATCATTGCTGCAACAAATAATAATAATGGATCTCCTGTGAACCTCACTCAAGAGGTGTTTTCAACTATATACACTGTCACTTCAAGGGCCGCGTTTGGCATGAAATTCAAAGATCAAGAAAGATTCATATCGCTGGCGAAAGAATTGGCGAAGGTGGGGACTGGTTTTTCTTTAGGAGATTTGTTTCCATCAGCTAAATGGCTTCAACTTCTCTCTGGCTTGAGGCCTAAGATTGAGAAGTTGCATGGACAAACGGATCAGATACTGCAAAACATCATCAATGAACATAAAGAGGCAAAGTCATCAAAATCCAAAGAAGGACAAGGTGAAGTTGAAGGTCTTCTAGATGTTCTCTTAAGATTTGAGGATGGTAATGGATCAAACCAAGATTTCTCCTTAACTAGTAACAATATCAAGGCTATAATATTGGTAAGAATAGTCATTTTTCATGCTGCTATGTTGGATTCCATTTGGTTATCTTTATTATCAATCCATTTGGATAATAATATATCTCTTGATAATACACTTGGTAATTGACAGTAAGAGAGAAATTTGTGAAACTTAGCCTGTGAACTTAAATGGTTAAATATTGTAAATAGGAGCAACCATTTTGTTATTTCCAAGAAATAATGGGTTTAGTTGTTTATAAATAGTTAATATATTCATCAGTTTATGTGCAAAATGAAGCATGAATAGTCCTTAAGGCTTTGAATTTGCAGAGAAATACAGTTAGAAATTGTCAATAGTACTAGACTGAGATACTTAACTTTTTCTTCTATTAAAATTCACTTATTCACAAGAAATTCATGACATAATAAACCAGTAACCTTATTATTAGTTGTGCTTGCATATTTGTTTCCATATTAGATTAACATCACTAATAATTACTTTTTAGAATATCTTTGGTGCTGGTGGTGGGACAACAGCAACTACAATAGATTGGGCAATGGCAGAAATGATAAAGGACCCAACAATAATGAAGAAAGCACAAGTTGAGGTGAGAGAGAACTTCAATAAGAAAGGAAGTGTTGATGAAACTTGCCTCTATAAACTCAAATATTTGAAATCAGTGGTCAAAGAGACTCTCAGATTACACCCTCCGGTTCCTCTTTTGCTCCCAAGAGAATGCAGATCAGAATGCGATATAAATGGCTATCACATACCTGAAAAGAGTAAGGTCATTGTGAATGCTTGGGCAATAGGAAGAGATCCAAACTACTGGAGTGAACCAGAAAGGTTTTATCCAGAGAGATTCCTTGATAGCTCTATTGACTACAGAGGGAACAATTTTGAGTACATTCCATTTGGTGCAGGAAGAAGAATGTGTCCCGGCAGCGCATTAGGCGTGATAAATGTTGAACTTGCCTTGGCATATTTGTTGTATCACTTTGATTGGAAGCATCCCAGTGAAATGAGAAGTGAGGAACTGGACATGACTGAGGCACTTGGAGTGACTGTCAGAAGAAAAGATGACCTGCAACTGGTTCCCATTGCTTCTTATCCTTTGCTTGAAGCATAAACCATATGCAAAGTAACAAGAGTTGATATTTGTTATCTGCTTCTGAAATAAAGCTACCTTCATTATTGCTACTTGCAGCAGAGTTTACTTTCTAGTGAATAAAATCTAGAGTGACAATAGATTCTAGCATAGATCACTTCTGAATCAGTTTGTTGCAAATGTAATCTAAATAAATTAGTTTGTGTCAAATGACTATTCAAGTTGTGAATTTGAAAAGTAGTTACTTCTGCTAAAGTAACAATACATGATTGAAGTCCTTCGTGAACCTTTTTTACACAATCAGTACATCAAAATTAAACGTACTAAAACGTATTAGTATATTATTACTAATAGAGGGGCCTATTAAAAAAGATACTTTAATATATTTTTTTCTGACAAGTTCTTCATATGATACAATTTAAGCAATAGATATAACGGAAATAACAAAGCAGCAAACAGACAATGAAAATTACCAAGTCTTCTTAGTTGCTGGAGAACTAAATCGGTTAAAACAAGAAGCAATAAGCAGAAACCAAAGCCTCAGTAATTTTCAACTCATCAAACAACAGCTGTTAGTTTTTTTATCTGTGTTGCTCCATGGATTCTCTGATCCTTGACTTGCTAGCTCTTGTCACCTTCATAGTCTGTATTGTTTTGGCCCTGATAATTGGAAGGAGTCTCAAGAAAATTGAGTCAACTGCAAACATACCCCCAGGGCCATGGAAGCTACCTATTATAGGAAACATACACCATCTTGTTACATCCAAACCACATCAAAGATTAAGAGATTTGGCCAATATATATGGGCCATTGATGCACCTTCAACTTGGAGAGATCTCAACCATTGTTATCTCTTCACCAGAATATGCTAGAGAGGTAATGAAAACCCATGATGTTGTGTTTGCATCAAGGCCTAAAATTCTGGCTACAGAAATAATGTCTTATGGTTCAACAAATATAGTTTTTGCACCTTATGGAAATTATTGGAGACAGCTGAGGAAGATTTGCATGTTGGAGCTTTTCACCCCCAAAAGGGTCAAGTCATTCCAGCCAATAAGAGAAGAAGAGCTTACCAATCTCATAAAAAGGATTGCATCGGCGAAAGGATCAACTGTCAACCTCACTGAAGAAGTACTTTCATCAGTATACACAATCAATTCCAGGGCTGCATTTGGCATGAAATGTAAAGATCAAGAAAAATACATTTCAGTTATAAAAGAAGCAACAATGGTTGCTGCAGGTTTTGATTTAGGAGACTTGTTTCCTTCTTCCAAATGGCTTCAACTTGTCAGTGGCTTGAGGCCTAAGCTTGAGAGGCTGCAAAGACAAAGTGATCAAATACTGGAAAACATCATCAATGAGCACAAAGAGGCAAAGTTAAAAGCCAGAGAAGGTGAAAATGAATCAGATCATGATCTTGTGGATGTTCTACTAAAATTTGAGGGTGGTAATGCATCCAGCCATGATATATGCATAACTACAGATAACATTAAAGCCATCATACAGGTAAGTTTTAAACAAAAAATTGTAAAATCTAATATATCTTTGCATGAATTCTAAAATAGCTACTTTTCCCTCTTGTATAGTTTAGTGTTTGCATAATTTTTTCAGGTGTCCCCTTGGATATGTTTGCGAATTTAATTTTGATGCACTGTTAATGTAAAGTAGTTTTACACGTACATCTAATTACGTAATGTCACATCAGTAAAAATAACTACATCTCACATTGACGAGTCATCCAAAAGAACGGATGTGATTGCACGAGTGTGTAAAATGCTTTACACTGTCAGTGCATCAAAAATAAACTAATTGATCATTATGTACTTCTTAGGACATATTTGGAGCTGGAGGTGAGACAGCATCAACTACTATAGATTGGGCAATGGCAGAGATGATGAAGGACCCAAGAGTAATGCAGAAAGCACAGGTGGAGGTGAAAGAGATATTCGACATCAGTGGAAGTGTTGATGAGACTTACTTGGATGAACTCAAGTATTTGAAAGCAGTGGTCAAAGAGACCCTCAGGTTACACCCTCCAGCTCCACTTTTGATTCCAAGAGAATGCAGAGAAGCATGTGAGATTAATGGATATCACATAGCTGTGAAAAGTAAGGTGATTGTGAATGCTTGGGCAATTGGAAGAGATCCAAAGTACTGGAGTGAAGCAGAGAGGTTTTATCCAGAGAGATTTATTGATAGTAGCATTGACTACAAAGGAAGCAATTTTGAATTCATTCCATTTGGTGCTGGAAGAAGAATATGCCCAGGCATCACATTAGGCTTGATAATTGTAGAGCTGGCTCTTGCATATTTGCTGTATCACTTTGATTGGGAGCTTCCTAATGGAGTCAAATGTGAGGACTTGAACATGACTGAGCAATTTGGAGTTACTGTTAGAAGAAAAGATGACCTGCAATTGGTTCCTGTTGCTTCTTGTTATTTGCATGAACAACATAAATAACACAACCAGAAGCTATAGCTTTTGAAATGAAGCATTGTCCATCTCTGAAATGAAGAGATTTTGCTGTGAATGTTTGCTTATATAGATTTGTATGTGCATGAATAATACAAACTGATTAATGAAATGTGTTTGAGATGTTTACTTTGATTTTCTCAAATCTTGTGCTAGATGAGTTGAATTTTAATTCAACCATGGTTAATTAGCCATAAAACTTGGGTGTAATTTTATGAGAGATTCTGAGAAGGTTTTTTTTAGCTTCATTTGAAATCAGACCTGTATGTGATTGGTGAGTGCTAATGGTTAATGTTAAGTGTGAGAAGTAGTTTATGAAATTAGTCTCACATTGAAGAAAATAAGAAAGAGTGAAGAGTTTATAAGATAAGAGATTCATTAATTTATTATTTACAAAAGACATTTTGATTTTTATATTAATATAATATTTATATTTGAGATTATTTTTTTTTATGCATATAGTTAAGTAATTTGGTATATATTTCTATATATAATTAATGAACTTCTATTTATCAAATCAATTGTGTCAAATGATTTTCTCCATTTTTTTGAAAAAAAAAAAACTAAAACTTCTATTCTTATTTTAATATTATTAACTTCTAGATGCTTTAGCTTGAACAACAGAAGGCATTGTAAGGAAAGGGATAAAACTATTCTGTTCAACTCATAGAAAATTAAATCTCTCTTCTCAAGTTTAACTTAGTCCCTAGTTTTGGGCTGGGGAAATAATCACATAATTGGAAGTCACCAAAAACCATGGCGTAGAATGTTAATTTCTCATTGCTTGGGAAGGAATCAACCATCATGTTACGCTATTTGTTAAAAAGAAAAACACATTTTAGTTATTTACTATTATCTTTTGGGTTCTAGCAGAGTAGAAGTCAACATTGTTGAAGAATATAATTGACTTTGGTTATTAAAAATAATTTCAATAATTCATTAAAAATATACGACTCTAGGTATGAACATAATTTGGAGGAGGTAAATAATAACAACTCTAGCTAGATTTTTAAAAGTAAAAATCAATTCAATTTTCTTTTTTTTTATCCAATAATATAATCTGATATATAAGTTTTTGTAGTTTAGATTGAATTATTTTATTCGATTTAAAAAAAATTAAAGTATTGAATACCAAAACTAAGTCAAACTTATTTTACATTTGCAAAATGTTAATCAATTCAAAATAATATAGGAATAAAATAAAATAATAGAGAGTAAGGATGAAGAAAAAAAATTATTGACTATTGGTTTTCACCCTTTTTTTTCATTTTATATTTTAAATTTTAAATTTCTTTAATATAGTTATATTAACTATGTTTTAATCAATTTGAGTTTATCGAGTGATCAGTTCTCACTGTCTATTTTTTTTTTTGAAACAAAATAAGCTCAACACAGAATAGTGGAGCAAAGGACTCTAACAACAAGTGCTGCATAGAAATATATAAATCCTATCAACTACCGAAAGGATCACTATCGGTCCATTCTTCGTAGCTCAGAAATGTCCGCTTTATTACTATGTCAACACCTGCTTCCTTATTATTGAAGATCCTTGCATTACGTTCCACCCATATATTCCAGATCACTGTGAAAAACCCAATAAACCACCTTTTCTGCTCCTGTTTTTGCTTATGCCTACCAGTCCAACTCTCAAACAGTTCTCTAATGATACCAGGAATAGCCCAATCCTCATACAAAACTTCTCACTGTCTATTTAGTATCAAATATTTTAATCTCGTATGCTGCATGCAGTAATTTATTGATCAGCGACAACAGACCCTTAAATTAAGTTTCGATCTGGGAATTAATTTTTGACCATACAAACAATATCTTAAACTTGCAATTTGCATTATTTATTTCCTCTTCCATCCTAATCTTTTCGTTTTGGAAAAGACCTTTTTGTGCTAATAATCATGATATACATGGCAAAAAGCAGTTGGCAAGTTCATGAAAATCATATTTTAATATACCACTTGAGTCAATTTAAAATATATTTTATATTATTATTCTAAATCAACACTATCTACCATAAGTCTAAGTTTCATTCAACAAAAACTTGTCCAAATCCCTTTCATCACCTTAATGGTGGCATGGCACCAAAGTCCAAAATCATATTCCCCAACATACCGCACCTATTATTCCCAAAGCAAAAAATATTCTTCATTCTAGAGGAGGAAAAAAAAAATCTTTTATTGTAAAATAATTATAAATACAAATTCTTTGCACCCTTCTTTTGTTCAACCCTGGAATATGACAAAAAGCTGACAACGGTACGTTGAATAAATTACAAAATTTAAACCATGAGACCATAGATTGTAGCTTATTTTGTTTTTTAATTATGTAATTGGGGTTTTGATCTTTAACAATAAAAATAGAATATATTTCATAATTAGTTGTTTATCTTTTTGAAAAAACTTTTAGGCAAATGTTAACGTGTTGAAAAAAAAAGTGTACTATTTTTTGAAAATATAATCTGATATTAAAGATAAAAAAGAGAGAGAAACAAATTTTAAATTTAAATTATCAATACAAAATATAATAAATTAAGAGTTAAGATTCATTTAATTAATAAAGAGTATAACATTGAATAAGAAACATTAAAGATGAATTGATTTTCAAAAATACTATTTTTACACTAAAAATAGTTATTATGTATTTACATATAAATATATATATTTTAAATATATATTTTATATTTTAATATATATTTTATACTATTAACTTATTTTTACATATATTTAGTATGATTAGTTAATTTTAATATCTTTTAAATTATAAATGTAAATAACCAATTTGAATTGGTCGAGTAGTCAATTCACTCGTCTACTTAAATAAGTGTTGGGATTTGAATCTTGTCTTTTGTATATAATAACTTATTGGCCAATAATAAATCTTTAAATAAGCTCAAATTTATGATAAATTAGTCCTTATCTGATACGTGCTTCAAATATTTTTGATATGAAGAGTTCAATTGTTATTTAAAAGATTATATTAATTTACATTTTTAGAATGTTTTAATTTAATTTGATATATTTTGATTTTGTTTATTTAATTATTAGATTGGGCCTTATGTTTATGGATCTGAGCTCCATTTAAGAATCTGCTGCTGGGTAATGAGTTGCTACATGCACAAGGCGAAATTCAAACCCCAACATTTGTTTAAGCGGACACTCGACCAAATTGGTTATGCTTTTATTTCTTTATCATTATTCTATTGAGCTAGGAATACTATGGACAAGGAAAAAAAAAATAACTACAGTAATATGTAATAGTTTATGTTAGGGTAAAAAACCATAATAAGCCAACTGGCTCAGAAAATTACGTAAATACGCCAAAGCAAAAATCGTTTCAACAATAAGCCAGATCGTATTTTTATATAATTCGAACCGGCTTGGTTCGAACTGTATTCGTTAGTAAATCGAACCAGCTTAGTTCGAATTAGGGTTTTTTTTTTGTTAGTAATTCGAACCAGCCTGGTTCGAATTAGGAGTGAAGGTAATTCGAACCAAGGTGGTTCGAATTATGGAGAGAGAATGTCTGCATGTAATTCGAACCAGGCTGGTTCGAATTACACCAATCATAGTTCGAACCAGGCCGGTTCGAACTATGTGTGAGACTGAATAAGAGAAAATAAAACGCTGAACTGTTTCAAGATTCATTGATCATACGAAATGAATGTCCCAGAACACAAATTAAAAAAAAAACATAGGTAAACAGACTATAACATAACAAAAAAAGTACAAACCAGGATGATAGATGATTGAACTTTAAAGGAAAAAAATACATAATTAAAAAAGCCATATTCATTACTACTCACAACAATCAAACTAAAAGTCATGTGCACTAATGTTATTAACACTGACACTAACAACATGGGATATAATCTAAATAACTCTAAGACTAGCAAGATGCGCACTAATGTAGATAATGCTAACACTAACAACATGCATACTAACGGTGTCCTGTCTGAGACGAGCCTCCAACCTGTGGGCAACTACGTCGCGTGTGTCCGGGTTGGCGACAAAGGCCGCACCTCTTTGGCCGATTCGGATCCGCCTCGTCCATATTCGTCCGTATCCTAGTGGATCTAGGACGACCCTCTCTGGCACGCCTCATGGCAGGGTCTGGAATCACCGTGGGCCCGTCGTAAGGTGGCCAGAAGCCCTCCGGGATGGGAGGTGTGAATCCCATCCGATACACATTGAAGACCGAGCTAATCTGATAGACGCTGTGAACGTAAGAGGTCCAGGTGACCCGTGAGTATGCACAGCATGCAAGTGCATGCTGACACGGGAAATGAAGAGCCTGGAAGTACCCGCAGTCACATGTCCGAGAGGCAAGTGATACTCTGTAAGTACCCAAGGAGAAAGAACCAGTCGGAGTGGTCTCTGCTACAGTGAACTCGGAGTTATCCCGGTCATACAGCGTCACCGTGAAGCACCTGGCCGTCTTCATGTTGGCCTCAATACACTTCACCAAATGCTGACTGAATTGTTGTCCTGTCCCCATCTGGGCCTCAGCCTCTCTCCCCTTGCGAACAAACAGCTCCGCAAGCCTACAATATGTTGCCTTCACCAGGGAGGCTACAGGGAGATTTCTGACCCCCTTCAGGATAGAGTTCACACACTCGGAGATGTTCGTCGTCATGTGACCGAATCTCCGCCCCTCATCACGATGCTGAGTCCACAACGAGTAATCAATCCGGTTCGCCCAGTCACACATCGCCGGATCTTCAGATCGCAGGATATCAAACCAGTAATCAAATTCAACCTCGGTCTTCGCATACGCCGCATTCACTAGTAGCCTCCTAGCGTCTTTGCCCTTGAAGGTTAGGGCAAAATTAGCCGCTACGTGTCGTATGCAGAATGCACGGTACGCAGATGGCGGTAGCCAACTGCCGTCAGGGGCCTCAAGCGCAGCCTTAATGCCGTTGTGCCTGTCCGATATAACCAGCAGACCGGGCTGCGGGGTCACGTGCTGTCGAAGGTGTGACAGAAAGAATGTCCAGGATTCCGCATTCTCACCTTCTACTAGTGCGAATGCCACAGGTAGAATGTTGGAGTTCCCATCCTGTGCAATCGCGATGAGCAACGTCCCCCCATACTTCCCATACAGATGTGTGCCGTCAATGCT